>NC_050581.1:102586724-102880913 GCF_011100635.1 Trichosurus vulpecula
AGCAACAGGCAGCAGAAGCTTGCCAGGCTTACTCCTGGATCTTGTCTTGGGGTGTCCTGTGATCCCCACTGCGGTGTTAAGAGGGCTACCACTCTGGATTCCCTTGGGGAATCCTGTGGTCTGCACGGCCTTCTTAAGGGGACATCACTTGGGACTTCCGGCCCTGTCTCGGGAGCCTTGTGATCTTATCGCCATCCTGAGGGGCCATCACTTGGGTCCTCCTTAGGGTCTGACCCCTAGGAGGCCCTGTGATCCCCAAAGATTAAGGGATGGCTACCACTTGGTCTTCCCCTGGGAGTCCTGTGGTCTGTACAGCCTTCCCTAGGGATTATCACAGGGTTCTTCCTCAGGACTTTGGCCCTGCCTAGGAAGTCCAGTGATCCCCAAAACCATGTTTCTCACACACCCAAGGATACTACTGCCCCCCTGGATTGTTCCAGCACCCCTCCCAGGGAGGTGGTATTGCCCACTTTGGGAATCTATGAACTATAATGTTACATATAGTAGGTGCTTAATAAATGTTGATTGATCCAACCAAACTGATCAACTTCCTGTGTCTTGCCCAGGGAGATCTGTGTCTGAGCCGTGTCTCAGCTCCATGCCTTTGAATTGGCTATTCCCCATGCCTGGAATTCTCTCCTTCCTCACTACATCTCAGAATCTCTGTTTCCCTTCCAGACTCAGCTCTCATTCCACCTTCTCCAGGAAGCTTTTTCTGATCCCCACCCTCATATGTTATCTCCTCTGAGGTCACATTGAGATTCTGCATTTGTCCCCTATAAGCCTATATGTGGACATATTGCCTCCCCAGAGACACTGTAAATGCCTTAATGCCAGCGACTTTTACTTTTATCTTTGTATCTCCAGAACTTTGCACAGCCTTTCTCATAGAGTAGGTACTGATAGATGCTAGCTGACTAATCAGTTTGCTTCTTACTCAGCAAAACAAGAAGTAAAAACTAAAATCCGACTCCAAGTTCAGTGCTTTCACTTATATGTCATATGGTTTCCCTTGCAAATGATGGAAGATTACTCAGTGTTCAATAGATTCAGGAACATTATCTAGACAGGCAATACTCTTCTAGATTAACTCTAAGGAGCCTGACACATGGGCCTTATCCCAATCACTCACTCTTCCCTTTGATGAAAACTTTCTGTACCATTTTTTCCTCAGGATTATTAACCTAGACACTGCTCTAGAATTTCCTGTTCCAGCTGGATTTGTTGAGAAAGTGAATACAAATACCAGGCAGTAGGATAGAGAAGATGATCTTTCCAACCTCATTGTCCTACGATTCTGCCAAAAATGAGTGAGTTCTTCCTTCCCCAAACAACCAAGGTGAACCATTGAGAAAAAGTGCCTCTTGGTCTCTAGACAACAAAGCAAAGGGTTCCAAGTTTCTGACTTCCTCCCTGTCCAAGTTTCTTCTTTCCCCAAGTGTGCTCTTGTATATAAATAGAGATGTTAATTCCCTATGACTCTAGTCTCTGATCATCCCATGGGAAAATCTGTGAAGGTTGTGTATTATTATTCCCTCCATTTTCTCCTTTTTATGCTCATTCCGACTTTCTTCCTGCTGGTGTTCCTCTCAGCAGTCTTAAGTGGTGTTTCCTTGGACAAAGGGAAGATATGTTCCATTCGATGCTACTTGCCATGACCTTCCTCAAGTTTCCGGTTACTTCCTAATGCATTAGAGCAAATCAATAAAGTCTCTGTTGCAGTGTTTTGGGTTACTGCAGCTTTGGTAGATTCTCCCCTATCCTTTGCTCCCACAGTACACAATGAGCTGCCTGAAACTCAGTGAGAAAGGAATCTGTTGGAATCATCAACATTTTATACAAATATGATCAAATGGCCTCATAGGTCCTGTGCAGGTACAAGCCCCAACCTGCTACAAAATGGTCTGCATCTGGTAAGGACTCTGATGACACGGGGAGGAAAAGGCCTACAGGAGAGCTGGGGGGATGGGGAGGCATGAGGAGAGCCCCCATTGTCTTTTTACAATGAAGTGATTGATGTCTCTTCTTTGTCACCTTCTTTAAAAGCAAGATGGTGAAAAGATTAAGAGTCAGGCAAGAAGCCAACTGTTGACTTAATAGTACTTAGCAACCATCTGAGACTCTGCAAGAAATCTGTGCCCTATCTCTCAAGCAACCAGTTGACTGGAGCTTTTGAAAAATACCTCCTCTCTGGTAGGCCTTGGGGATTTTAGCTACCACAGGAAAATAAAAGAGCTAGTCTCTGCAATACCTTTAGTGTATTCACTCTGACATTGAAAATACATTTTTCCTCCTCACTTTATGAACCTTTTAATGGCATCTATGAGAGTCTTCAATAGTCCAGCCTCTAAGACTCAAAGTGTCCTCAAAGGCCACCTTGTGCAGCCTCTCCATTTTACAGATGAAGAAACTGAGACCAAGAGAGGCTAAGTGAATTGCCTAAGATCTCGCAGTTAATGAGTCTCTGTTGTAGAATTTGAACCAGTTTCTTTCCTTCCGAAATCAATGTTATTTGCATTGTACCACCAGGATTTCCTTCTTCACTGTAGAAGAAAGCAGATCAGCAAGGCTCTGTTCTTTTGCTTTTTATGAACGTGAAGGAACCTAACAAATTTATCCATAGGTTGATCAACTATTTATTGTACAGATCGGTGTTGGGTCAGAGAATGCTAGGAAAAGGAAACAGCCCAGAGAGCTTAACTGTTTTGCCCAAAGTCACACAGGTAACAAGTAATAAAGAGTCAGAGTCAGGTTCCTTAACTCTATTTTCAGGGCTCTTTCCATTGCATTTGATCTTACACACATGATACACAGATGATACACACACACATACACACACACTCACACACACATATGTATGTATGTATGCTGGGTTTTTTCAGGCATAGCTACAGAAATTGAAGATTTGTAGGTGATTAGGCTACAAAAATAGTGATGATGATAGCTGAGATTTCTATAGTATACTTTAAGATTTGCTAAGTGACATACATTATCTCAGAGGTAGTGTGGGGTTGTAGATGAATTTCTTTAGAGCCAAGAAAGCCTGGGTTCAAGTCTTGCCTCTGACACCAGCTGGCTATGTAACACTGGGTGAGTTACTCCACCTCTCACTGTCCCAGGAGACTGTTTAAGACTATAAATTGCAAAACAGCTATCAATCTGCATTCATACAGAAACTTCCCTCACATGGGAGTCCCATAGACCACGGAAATCACAGATCCAGGACCTATCTCTGTCTCATTTACAGGGATCTTTGACTCCAAAATCTGCATTTTACAGATGACAAAACTAGGCCTAGAGTGTTGAGAACATTTTCCTAAAATGATACATCAAGTTAGTAATTAAATTGAGATTAGAAACCCATGTTCTACTACCTCAGATTACTCTCTTAGTCTTCCTTGGCCAGACATTGTAAATATTTGCTGATAGTCAAAAGTGAGCCCAAGAAACATAGTATTTCCATTAATGAGGCTACCTCCTCCATTGATGCAGATAGCAGCCCATCCATCCAGTCATGCTAGGCAATTTGTGTGCAGATTTGTCCACAAATACTTCTGATTAATCTTTGTTTGTTTGCTTGTTTGTTTAGAATTTCAGGTTTATCATTTTAGGGCTATCTTACTATCATCTCTCACTTTTACTAATGGCTTACCTGCTTCCTTTTCTAGTCAGCTATGTTCTTGATGGGTTTTTTTAATGTCATTTCTTATATATCAGTCAGCATTGATAATATGCACCATAATATGCACTCATCATGCATCTTTCTTTGTCCTTTGAGTTACCTGCAAGTTCAATTCTTCTGGAAATGTGTTATTTCATTGACCCATCACTAACATATTGGCTTATTGCTTCTCAAAGGGATCGATAATATCATCTTTCTATATGGATATTTTTCTCAAAGAATTAACTTCAATACTTCAAGAATCCATAATTCCTTAACCCCGGCACAGATTGCAACCTCTATATGTACCTTCGTTGATGGAGTTTGTGAATTGTTCGGGGGTGGGGGTGGAGTAGGTGTGGACCTCATTTCTCTATGACTCACCTCCAGAGGGTCGGCCCCTACGTATTTAGATAAGCTGGTCCTCAGATGACAGACAGAAATCTACTACAGGACACATAGTCAAAACCTTCCATACTTGGTAGTACTGTCAGATGTCTTGCTCCCTAGCAATCTTTGGAGAACCCAGGATTCCCTCCCACGTGAGGAGGTACCAGAAAAGGATTTTTTGGTGGAGAAATAAGAATAGGAAACAACATAGTTCAGAAATGATTATTCAGGTCCTTAGACTTGTGATGCTAGTTTGACCTGTGAGTGAGATCCTTCTATGCAGCATCTCCATATTATTTCTGTAACATTCAGGTATTAAAACCAGCTTTAGGGACTTCACAAAATAGAAATTATCTCTAACGAAGCAGAATTGAAAGATTCTCACACTGTTTGGTTCAGGTATTCTCAAGCTTAGTAACCTAATCTAATAGCCAAGCATTTGATTAAAAGAAGCAAAAATTAAAAAAAAAAACCCTGTAAGATGCCCTTTTCTTTGCTAGCAAAGTTCCCTTCCTCAGTTCCACTGACCTTGACTTGACAAAGAAGACAGAAATCTATATCCTATGAGATCTTGCCTCAGTATAATTATATGATGTACACACTTTTATTTATCTGTGGCACCTTTTCCTTCCTTGTTTGGGGAGGTCAAGTTTGGCACTGATGCTTTGGATATGTCCGATGAACTCATGAGGTCATAATAAGAACTAACTTATATAGTTCTAACTTACGGTACTTAAAAGTTTTCTAGGTTCTTTACATACATCATTTTATTTGAACCTTATAACAACCCTATGAAGTGAATATTACAGGCATTATTATCCTCATTTTACAAAAAAAAATAAACTAAAGGTCCGAGAGGTTACAGTGATTTGCTCACGGTCACAGAGCTAGAAGGTATTAGAGGTGAGTTAAAGGCTCAGATATTCCTGACTCAAGATCTATCAAATTCTCCTTTATATTGTGCTGCTTCTCAAAATGACAGAGCTTGAAGGTACCTTAGAGATCATCCCAGCCAACCTTCTCATTTTCCAGATGAGCAAACTGAAGCCTAGAGACATCAAATGACTTGTCCAGAGTCTCATAGCTAGTATTCTGGCCCTAAAAAAGAACATATTTCATTCCATCTCTCCTTCTAGGTTTTCCACATGAGCATTCCCTTCTCACTGCTCACCTCCTTCAAAGAATGATGGCAAAGGTCTGTTTGTACATCATTCCTCATGGGTGAAAGCTTTTTTCCCCTATAAAAAAACATATTTAACTTTTATGAGGTTGCTAATACCATGGAGAAATAAATCAGTTTGTCAGCAGTCAAAGGTTTCCAGCTGGTCCCAATGATTGGCCAAGGTCTTTCACAAAATATTGCAGGAGCCCTTTAATGTCTGACCAGAATGAATAGTACCTTGAGTCATAACAAAGACCCAGGAGAAAAGTTCCCTTTGTGATGTAGACCCACCTTCTGCAAAGGAAAAGGGGCTAAAATTACCCTGAAGCAATCAGAGCTGATGGGTTCAGGTAGCCTGGGTTCAGCTGAAGTTGGTACTTCATACAATAATAGATTCACCAACTGCCAAGAGCAGGGTCTGGGGAGAAAAGAATTATTCTATTTGACTCTGAATGTCAGTGCTTCCTGTGAAGTATCCATCACAAAGCTACTTAATATGAAAACACTCATTTAATATGGAAGACTGTCCCAGGTGGATCTGTTAATTCATTGTTGCCAATGATTTAGTTGTTTGGGGATGAATCCTTAGACTGTCTCCCCTCCCCACCCTACCTCCAGTTTATTCCTCCTCCTCTTTCACCTTACCTGGTTTTAATTTAGCTGTGTTTAACAATAAAACTAGAAGATGTATTCTTGTCAATACTGTTTGCTTCTAAGAAGTCCTAGCTCCAAATGGAAAGGTGATTTGCTACAGATATGAAGGTCCTCCAAATGCTTCTATTTGCAGATGAAAATGCCTAGATTGCATGACACATAATAATAGCACATTACAGGACCTCCTCATTGAAGTCTGTGATTGTTCTAGAGTTCTGTCTCATGATTCATTTCAAGTCAAGAAATAATTTACATATCACAAGGCACTGTTGAAGGTATTGAGGAAGACTCTTACACAGAACTAGAAGGATACAAAATGTATAAGGAAACAAATGCAAAGTATACACAGATTTTCATTTTTTAAATAGAACCTTTGATTTCAATAGATGTGAAAACTCTCATATGGGGAACTTCTCATGGAGTTTTTAACAAGGAACTTCTTCTACCCATGCATTGCAGTACAATTATGAAACAGTCTTGGAGAACTACTAAGGCCATTGGGAAGTTAAGTGATTTATCCAGAGTCATACGGACCAGATGTGGCTGAGATTAGGACTGGACCTCTGTTCTTCCTGACTCTGTGGCCAGCTCTCTATCTACTATACCACACTGGTCATTTTTACAGTTACAAAAAGTAATTTTGAGAGGAAGAAAGCACTATTAGGGGAATCAGAAAATGTTATGCAGCTGAAGTATACTTTGATGCCTCCTCTCAAAGAGATGATGAAGTTTTGAGGTGGAGATGAGGAGTAAGTACATTCCACACAGGATGGACAAATTGTGCAAAGGCTGAGAGGAGGGAAGAGCTGAATAGATGGAAAGTGTCCATAGTACACATGATATTACGCAATTAAATGGCCAGCTCATTGAGTTAGTATAACAGCATGTGTGTGTGTGTGTGTGTGTCTGTGTGTAGTTAGTTAGTTGGTTTGTGTAGCAGTATATCTATATGCAGAACTCTAGAGCATATAAATATAAATGTATATGTGTGTATAGATATAGATATAGACATAGACAAAGATATAGATAGAGACAGAGACAGAGATATAGACAGAGACATAGACATTCTAGATACATAGATATAGACATAGAGACAGAGATAGAGATAGAAATAGAGACAGATACAGAGATGTAGACAGAGACATTCTAGATAAATAGACATAGACAGAGACAGAGATATAGACAGAGACAGAGACACTCTAGATATATAGACATAGATATAGACAGAGACAGACATTCTAGATAAATAGATATAGACAGAGACAAAGATATAGACATAGATATAGACAGAGAGAGAGAGAGAGAGAGAGAGAGAGAGAGAGAGAGAGAGAGAGAAAGGACACTGCAGAGTAGTGAAGTGGGGAGAGCACTGGGCACAGAGTCAAAAAGACTGAATCAGACCTCAGACACATCCTCATTGTGTGACCTCAGGCAAATTACTTCTTAGCCTCCAGCTGCCTCAGTTTCCTCAACTGTAAAATGAGGATCACAAAAATACTTATGGATCAAATGAGATAATATTTGTAAAGAGCTCAGCATAGTATCTGGCACTATCTAAATGCTAACGATGATGAGAAAGATAATGGGGTAAATCACATTTGACAAACTGCACAATGTTGTGTTTTGATTTTAACAATCCTAACCTTCCTTCCAACCACCACCACCACCACCACCACCAGCACAACAACAACAACAACAACAACAACAACAAACCAGCTCTTCAACTCCACTATTCTCTCAGTGACTCTAGATGGTTGTGAATCTTGGAATTCCATGATCTTCAAAGAATCAAAGCTGTGGATGATACAAAAAGTAATGGAGAAACAGAGAGTAAGTAGGCTACATATTCCATACGGCAATTTATATCACTTGTGCCAGAAGTGGTATAAGTGGTATCACCTAGAATGATGAAAATCTGAGCTAATCATTTTTCTGTTACAAGAGATAACCAAAGGGCATCCTGAGTGCTACACTGAAACCAACAAATTATGGAATAAAAGCCTAGAGGACAACTTCCAGGATAGTGAGTGAATAACTCCATGGACAATCTATAATAAAACATGGACAAAAATTACTCTGGGTGAGCAAGGGTGGATGATTTGCAATTCAGACTCATAGAGGAAATTCCCACCTGAATAAAAAAAAAGAGAATCAATTGATGAATTTAAATATGTAACAATGGACTTTATAGTCTTTTGTCTGTCCAACGAAATGAGAGTGGCAGTGTCTAGACCACTGATAGCTACTGTTTGAGGGTTCTAGCAATATTTGGCCATTGGATAACTGAGCTTGTGCCCAAGTGGTATCAAAACAACTGATAAATTCCTTAATCCATTAAACTCCCTAAATCATTTGAGGTTGTGTGGTGAAAATAATTATCCGATTTCTATTTTTCCCATTCCAACTGGTTATGTCAGAATTCTATAGAAATAAGTCAACCAGAGATGATAAACCTATGAACATGAATAGAATGAACTGGCATATGCCACTAAGTATGAGATTTTTTTTTTGCATTCACACATATATGTATAAACATATGAGTGTGTATATAGGTGAGAATGAGAGAGACAGAGACAAAGACAGAGACAGAGAGATGGAGAGATGGACGGAGGAAGAAACAAAGGAAGGAAGATGGATGAGACAAAGAGGAAAGGAGGGAGAAAGGTAGGGAGAGAGAGTTTGAGAGGAAGATAGAGACAGAGACCTACACAGAGAGAAATCATTTTTCTCAATTTTTTTTCCTTTCCATAATCTGTGGGATTTGGCCACCACCACAAATCTACTTAATAACGTTCTAGAGAACCAAAGCAGAAGTCTGGCAGTTTGATTGACCAGCTCAGGACAGTTAACATGGGGTTATAACCTCTCCCCTGGTTTAGGCCCCAGCTCTTCTCAGCTGGTGGAAAATTGCTCCCTTCCTGTGACTATAGAGTAATGATGATGATAATCATAGCAACATTTATATGGCACCTACTATGTGCCAGGAATTGTGCCAAGCACTTCACAACTATTATCTCATGTGAACCTCAGAACCACTCTGGGAGGTAGATGTTATTAGCTACTACATGGTCCTAGTACACATCTTAGTGGGCAAGTGATCTATCTACCAAGGAAATGATGCCTACACTTTATGACTTAGGCAGGGATGTAGAATTATGTGGTAGATAGAAAGCAGGCCTCAAAAGTCAGGAAGACCTGAGGTCTTGCTTTGATCGAGGGATTTTCTTCATCTGGGAGTTCCCAATAGCAATGATATCACAAGTCCAGTCCCTAGCCCCTATTATTATCCTCATTTTTCAGAACAGTAAACTGAGGCTATTTGACTTACTCAGAATTTGATAGTATCCCAGGACCTGTGACTGCCAAGTTTGGTGCTCTTTCTACGATGCTACAATTCTTTTTTTCAGTCTCCGTGCAGATAAGCAGCTGGAGTGGACTATGGAGAAAGGGAAGGGAGAGAGCAAGAACATGAGAAAAGGGAGTGGAGATGAAAGAGCCCCAAGCTGCAAATAAAGCCAGAAGCCACTGAGAAAGGTAGGTAGCAGGAGAAGTCAGAACTGAAATGTTGGAAAAACAGGATCCAAGTCAAAAAAGGGTTGAGTGGGCAGTCAGATGCAGTGCTGAGAAAAGCTCAAGAGTAGGTCAAGGTCAAAATATCAAAGGAATGTTTCAGGTGGAAATATTGGGAAGGACATGAGGAAGTAAGAAAGCTTTCTGTGCAGCAATGTGAACTTCTATATCTCTTCCTTTTGAAAGAAGAAATATAGTCCCTCATACTTCTTAAAGGGACCCACTTGTAAGAAAAACAGATACAATGGACTTGGGACTTCAGTATCTGCTTGGTTGTCTTGGCTGCCTTAGCAAGGAATTGAACTGGGCGCAGCCATCCTTAAAGATGATTATTTATCTCAGTTCTAATTTTCTTTTTAAAATAAACTCAAACAGTCTAATTTATTCATGTGTTCCACAAGTGAATCATCTTTTTTGTTCATCTAACCCTTTCTTACATGAAAATATTTTATGCCTTATGACGTATGTGCCTATACATTTAGTCAGCAGGGCATGACCAAATGGATGAAGGAAAAACCTCTGACTTAAAAGCAGACAATTCCTAGCTGTGGATTTAATGTGCAATGCCATCATCATCATCATCATCATCATGGTCAAAGTTGTATTGTACAATTTCTGTGTGTGTGTGTCTTTGTATCTCTTTCACTCTCATACACACACCTCCCATCACATATAACTACAATATGCATCATATATCTATCTAATCTCTCTCTTTATCTCTCTATCTATCCTCCCTTCGTCTCCTCCTCATCATTAGTAGATAAGTGATCACAGCCCTCAGGAAGCTATTTCCAAGTGGTTATAATTTATCAACAGTGCAAAAGAAGGATTATATCTCAAAGAAGTTTTAATCATCAGTTTGTTTGTGTCCATGTGCAAGAGCTAGGAGTGGGAGAGGAAGAAGGGAGAGACCAAGCCTACAGATTTTCAACAAAGACACCTTCATTTTTTAAAGAGCACACAAAGAAAATATAAACCTTCTTGACAGCTAACTATTCTGAGCTGATATAGAGGTGGGCTTTAAGTGGCATTCCAGAGCTCTTGCTATCTCCAGTTTGCAGATCTCAGAATTGAGCACTATGCTTAATTAAAGCTCCAGTGCTTTAGAGAAAAGGAAGGCAGAATAATACCGAAAGACTACAATCACATAAGATTGAGATTTGGCTGCCATGTTTGGGTTTGGGGAGGGGAGAAATATTTGGAAGGGGGTGGTGAAGAAGCTGCACAGGAAATTGGAATGTCATCAGATCTGTGGATCCAGGGAGGTCCTTGAGACCTACAGCATGCTCAAACATCTCTCTATCTCCTCTCTTCCAAATACATTCCTAGGATTTAGGATCTGGCAACTTCCCTCTGTACACTGATTAAGGGAATCTCTCCCCTACCTCCAAAGGAGTTCATGCGAAACCACAGGAAAGGGGGTGGCAGTGATCCTGTGAAAAACAAAGGTGCCAGGTTGCTCCAAATTAAAACGCTCAAAATCCACCAGATAGTGTGAGATTTAGTGGGCAGGAGAAAGATGCATCATTTGCTCCCATTGAGGTCAGACTCTCTCTGCTCTCTTCAGAGGGGAAGGGAAAAAAAGCTTTTTATACAAATACACATCCACATTCACACACCCTGCAAAGAATCAACAAAGCACTTTGGACTTCTGTTGTCCACTCAGTCTCTTCAAAGGTTGAGTAAGATTCTGAAAGCACCACATTTGAGAATGCCCTTGGCAGCTGTTTGTGTGCCTGCCTAGATGCAAGGGCAAATAAAGGATTTTAGGAAGTATTAAAACATATGAAAGATAAATAGGTGAAGGGAGGACAGATAGAGAGATAGATAAAGAGAGATTAGATAGATAGATAGATAGATAGATAGATAGATAGATAATGATGCATATTGTAGCAATATGTGATGGGAGGTGTGGTATGAGAGTGAAAGAGATACAAAGACACACACACAGAAATTGCACAATACAACTTGATTCATTGTTTTTATTTTAACATTTTTTGTTTGTTTGTTTCAGGCAGAACTCTGGTAGTGGTGCATTGGGAAGGGTTCTAGAATGTCAGAACACAAAGTAGCAGTTTTAAATAATGAGAAAAGATTCCACACGGAAAGCTCATCTGGCTGTGGCAGTTTGTGACTGAATGAGAGAAAAGTGCCCTAGAAGCTATTCATTAGGAATTCACTGGAAGCTCTCAAACAAGCCTGGCAGAAGCTGAAATTGAAGTGGTCTCTGACCTAATTTTCTTCTGCATGAAACATCTGCATCAAGGCTCTCTTTGATGTATTCCACTTGGCTCTGTCTACAGTATTGTATCACATGGCTTCAGTGTTGCCTCAGTTTTAAAAGACATTTCCAGCCTGTAGAAGGTAATGTGATGTTACTGTTACCCAAACTAATCACTCAATGTGCTCCCGAAATAGAAACAATAGAGGTTCAGAGACAATGTTGTCTGCTTGTAGTTGTTGCAGGCAGCCTTGGCTCCTGGCTTTCAAACTTAGATCTGTGGCATTCATCTCATGTAATTTATCAACAAAGAGAAGGGGGGAACTGGGAAATGCCATGTAATAATATGTTGGAGAAGGGAACGCTTTACATATGTGAGACTCCAGTTTGTTTCTTCCTTCCACCCATTCACTTAGTTTATTACTGTATTTAAATCCAAGGGGGGAGAAATAAATGTTGGAGGACAGTAGTGAAAAGCATCTGCCTTGATCCAGGAGGGTCCTGGTTTTGATTGTGCTGTTTGCTCTAACCAGTGATTGACACTCAGAGCTCTCAGCAGAGAGAGAGAGAGAGAGAGAGAGAGAGAGAGAGAGAGAGAGAGAGAGAGAGAGAGAGAGAGAGAGAGAGAGAAAGGGAGAGGGAGAGAGAGAATGAGGCTGTGTACTGAATTTTCAATGTTTTCAGATTCTTTAATGATCCACGAACTGCTTTTAAAAAAATTGTCTCTTCCATCTTGAACTCACCCAACCTAGAGAGAATAAGTAAATGAGTCTGCAAAAAAAATCATAATGATAATCATCTTCGTTCAAAAATAAAAAATAAAAAGGACAACCATAATGAGGTGTCTTCTTTTTCCTAGCAGAACAGCTCCTTGCCTTCTCCATAAAGGTTTGCAGCACAGTCTTACTTAATGGTATGCTGCTGTTTCCCACCATCCCAGCATTCTGTGAATAACTGTGGTGCCTTTTGTATTCTACCCCCTGAAGAAGAAACCTTTGAAATTCTAAATGACTATGCTGCAGGTTTTAATGTCTGCCTCTTAGAAATAGTCAAGAAATACCTACTCACAGAGCAAGATGCAGCAAGTCCTTGGAAAGCCTTTCACTTAGATTCCTCTGTCCCATGAATTTAGATATACATTGTTATGAATGTACTTTAGTGGGCTTTATTTCAGGTAAGAATTGAACATTTGTTCTATAATCTCCATTTCCTACATATCTGCATGTAGGTCTACAGTTAGGCAGATATCAGTGTTCCCCAGACCTCTCAGTCTACCCCTCTCTACTCCCCTCTTTTTGAGAGGAGAAGCTTGAGGAAGTCAGTAACTCTGGAAGGAGATTGTGCTGATTCTTTTCTCTAGCATCTACAGAGAAAAACATCTACATCTAGGCTTTGGGAGTGTATTCCTTGTGCTATTTAGGTGAATCTATATAGGCTAGCCAAGGCTGGACCTTAAAACTAAAAGAATGGAGACTTTTGGCAATGGAGAAAAACATTCACCTTGGTCCTTCTCTGTGACTAGCAGATGTGGTCCTGTAGGGGACCGGGAAACAGAAACTTTCACTTATCATCACCTGCTGCCATGGGAAACAGAGAATTTCCTTTGATCCTGCTTGTTTCTCAATCAATTTTCTAATATATCCTCTCCCCTTCACTACTAACCATCTAAGACATGATGCTTGCATGCAAGGTTTCTACAGTCTCCCCACCCACTGCCCACTCTAGCTTTTAAACATTTCTCTCCTCTGTCTCCTGTGACATCCTAATTGTCAATTTCTATGACCTCTTTTCAGACTTCTTTTTTCCAGATCCTTTTTTGCTGCCTCCCCCTCCCCCCCACCCATACTCCCTTCACTTCCATGAAAGTGGTTCCCCTGATTGTCCTATCTCTCTAACCTATCCTTCCTGACTTCCTTCATTGGCTCCTCTTTCTCTTTTTATCCCCAATCTTTAATCATCCCCCAAGGATCTGTCCTTGGCTCTCTTCTCTTCTTTTCTTTGGAGTTTATCCTTTGGAGTTCTCATCCATGTCCTTAGCATCAATTATCTCTATGCAGATCATACTCATATCTGTGTCTAGCCACATTTTGTCCTCTGGACTCTAGTCTTTAATTTCTGATCATATGCTAGATATATCTCCCTAATATCCTTAATAATCATAGACAAAACTGAACTAATTATTCCTCTCCCTTCAATCTGCCTCAACTTTCCTGTTTCTATTGACAAAACCAATATTCACCCAGTTGCCCAGGACTAAAACATTGTAGTCAATGCTGATTTTTCTCCCTTACTTCATTCTCCAATCAGTTTCCAAGTCCTATCAATTTCCCTTGCTAAAATAAGTCTTGCATCCATCTTCTTATCATTACCATTGCCATCACCCTTAGCCAGGCTCTCATTATCTTTTGTAATAACCTCCTAATTGATCTTACTGTCTCATTTCTTTATTCTCTAACATAAAATCACAGAATCTCAAATTCCCAGAATCATAGAATCGTAGCTGGAAAGGACCCGGAAATCTCTAGGCCTATTCTCTCATTTTATAGATGGGGAAACTGTGTCTCCAAGAAGATAAGTGACTTCCCCAAGGTTACAAAGATAGTAATTAGCAGAACTTCCTTTATATTTTGCAGCCAACTACGACCCTTGCAAGTGTGTTGATCACAAAGAACACTTAATTGCATAAATAGCACAGAAAAGAAAAAAGAAAACCCTTATCTTCCTAATGCATAGTTATAATGGTACCACTCTCCTGCACCCCAAAACTTCAGTAGTTCCTCATTCTCTGTAGGATAAAATTCCTTTACTCAAATGTTCACATTTTCCCATGGTCTAACTCCTCAAGCCAATTCTCAAATATATCAAACAAATACTGAGTGTACTAGTTCAGGGCTTAAATTGGGGACATTTGAGAAATAATGCCAAGGGTTTTCTGGCATGGGAAAGGCTACCTTCCCCAAAATAAAGCTTGCTCAACAATCACCTCAAGGAGATATCAAAGGATGAATCTCACTTTTAAGAAAATCAGTTATATAAATTATAGCACTGTGAAGTATAGGTGTACAGTGCCTTTCAGGTGCACTTGGGGACAACAATAACCTTTACCCCACTTAGCTACTGGCTCCTTTCCTAATTTGATTCTTTCTCTTTAGGTTCAAAGGCAGTCTAGTGGATATGTTTTGGTAAAGTCTCAGAAATAATGGATATTACAGAAATTATGGATATCTTGCTAATTAGCTTGGCTCCCACCATGAAGTAAAACTAGGCTAGCTTCCCCTCTCTCCATGAGTCCATGAACTTGTGGGTTTATATTAAATCACTATTATTGACCCTGAAATTTATTAGCAGTACTCATCAGCACCAATTATTAACATCAGTAAATATTTATTAAGTAACAAAAAATGCAAATAAACATTCAAAGTTACAGGATTGTTGTGGGCCCCACACCTACGTTCACCTCTTTCTCCTTTTCTATAGCTTATTCCCAGCTCTTTAAGGATAGGATTACTGAAGAATGGGATTAGAATTTGAATTCTAAATGAGATTTTCCCAATTTGCTGGACCAACTATCCCAACTGCTAGCTTGGCCTAGTTTCAGCCTTAGTTCATCCTTGTCACATGCCTATTTTGTCTCCTCCCACTTTTAAAGCCTTGTACTCACATCTATCTCTACCCTCTCCACTTTCTCACCTTGTCCTTCCCCGACTAGTACCCCCAAACTTAGATAGAAGTCATTTCCTTAAGACCATTGGAACTCTTCCCCAAACTGAATGCTGCTAAATGTCTGTGAACAGTCTCAGATTCTCTATCATTTTAGGGATGTCCTTTACAAAATCTCTATGATTCTAGATTTTGGTCACCTGGAGCTATAGAAATAAGAGCAAAACAAAATTCAAACACACAAATATATACATATGTGTATGTATACATATGCACATACATCTGTATGTATACATATACGTATACATATATAATATCTGTCTATATGTATATGTGTGTATGTATGTATATGTATGTATGTATAGGTGCATGCCTTCTATCTCTATCTCTACATATCTTTTCACAGTTTCTATCCCTCATGCCTGGAATGAATTCCCTCCTCATCTGTGTATTTTAGAATGATTCAATGTTTGCTCAAGTACACCTCTTCTACAAGTCCTTTCCATTCACCATGAGTTCCCCCTTCTCTCTCTCTCTTTCACAGATGCTCTTGTCCTCATCCCTCATTACTTCTCCCTTTACTCCAGTCTCTCAAGCTGCCCCACGGGTGCTCCCCAAGCCTCTGCACTGAACCCTCTTCTAATCTCTTTCTATACTCTCATGTGGTGACCTCCTCAGTTTCTATGTGTTTAATTTTCATCATCAATCTAAATATCTAGCCCTGATTGCTCTCTTGAGCTCCAGTCATCTATCTCCACCTTCCATAGATAATTCAATCTAAATATCCCAAAGGCATCTCAGCATGTCTAAAACTGAACTCATTATCTTCCCACCTACTCACCAACACCCTTTATACTAATAGAGAAGGGGAGGACGGGGTAGGAAAGAGCTTTAGGGGGAAAAATAGTAAGTTCTGTTTTGGTCATGTTGAGTTTAAGGTGTCTATTGGGCATCCAATTTGAGATGTCTGAAGCAGTAGGAGATGTAAAATTTGAGGTCAGCAGAGAGGTTAGGGCAGGATAAGTAGATTTGAGAATCATCAGTATAAAGGAGGTAATTAAATCCATTGGAGTTGATGAGATCACCAATATAGTATAGTGGGAGAAGAGAAAAGGGCCCAAGACAGAACCTTGTAGGACACCTATGGTTAGAAGGCATGATCTGGATAAGGATCCAGCAAAGGAAACTGAGGAGGAACAGTCATGTAGATAGAAGGAAAACCAGGAGAGAGTGGTGTCCCAAAAACCTAGAAAGAAGAAGAGAGGAGAAAAAGATCAACAGAATCAAAGGCTACAAAAACATAAAGGAGAATGAGGCTTGAGAAAAGGCCACTGAATTTGTCAATGAAAAGATTAATGGTAATTTTGAAGAAAGTGGTTTTGGTATAATGATGAGATCAGAAGCCATACCATAAAGCATTAAGAAGAGAGTTAGAGAGAAAGTGGAGGTACCTATTGTAAACAGCCTTCATAAGGAGTTTAGCCTCAAAGGACAGAAGAAATATAGGACAATAGCTAGCAGGGATAGAAGAAGCAAGAAAGTTTTGGTTTTTTGGGTGTACGTGCATGCGCGCGCGTGTTTGTGTGTGTGTGTGTGTGTGTGTGTGTGTGTGTGTGTGTGTGTGTTAGATAAGGAAGACATGAACATATTTATAGGCAGTAGGGAAGGCAGCCAGTAGACAGGAAGAAATTGAAGAAAAGTGATACAGTGGAGATGACAGAGGGGACAATCTATTGAAGGAGACAAGATGGAATGGGATCTCTTGATCAGGTAGCAAAGTTAATCTTGGTAAGGACTAAGGCTACCTCATCATGTGAGACAGGGGTGAAGGAGGAAATAGAAAGTATCCAGATGATAGGAGAGGAGGGAGAGGGGAGAAGAGGGAGTTCATAGCAAATAGCTCCAAGGGAAGAGAGTGACTGGTACAGAGGAAATGGCCTGGAGAGAGAATTAAAAAGCAGTCAAAGCATCAAAGGTCATGTTGTAGACAAATAGTAGAGTTTTAAAAGGGAAGGCAGAGAGAGAGAGAGAGAGCGAAAGTCAATAGATTGTGGTTGGATAAGGGGATTTCAAAATTCTTGAACACATGGAGGTGGTACTTTTTTGAGTGATGGCAAGGGTACGATTATCTTTGTGTGTGTCTGAGGTGTGGTAGAGGAGTAGATCATAGGAAATGAATAAGTTGAGGAACTGAGTGACTAGGACATTTGAGGGAAGAGTTAATATGTATATTGACATCCTCCCATGAGAGGTCAAGAGTTGAGGAAGAGAGAAAAATTGTCAGCCATGTGCCAAACTCATTGAGGAAGGAAAGGAAGTGACCTGGTGTTTCAACAATGCAGCTAGCAGCTGCTGTAGGGGTAAAAGACCAACACAAGCCTAACAACATGAACGCTGCCAGCACAGGTTTTTTGATCTGCTTTACTAAGGAAAGCAACATTAGGGGTTAACAATCTTATTTCAATCCAACATACAAATATCATTCACTTAGTTCAGGGGAAAAGGCCAGCACCCTGAACTTCAGAGCAAATACAAACAAATTACAAACATACATTATAAACCGACCAAATACAATTCATAGTTACCAAGAAACCATCAACATGTGGGTGAGCTAGGAAGCTCTTAGAGCTGCTGCCCAAAGTCCAACATTCCTCTAGGAGTGAGAGCCTCAAGGGAGAACGCCAACCTCTGGGTTTATATGTCTTGTTCAGGATCAAAGGTGAGTCACACATGCAACTCACCCACATGACCTAAAAGTGTCACAAAAATGCCACTTAAACCCACATGGTCTAAAAGCCTCTGATGTCACTCAAACCCATGTAAACTAGGCTTTCCCTTGAGGCAAAGAGGTCATCAAGGACTCATAATTTAATCAAGGAAACAAAGGCCAAACTCTTCAAGGGCTCTTGATTGAATAAGTGCTAAAAGCCCATCTTAATTACCAATACACTTGGATATCTGTATGTATCAGATACCAGGATTTTGATTGGGTTCTAGAGATGAATTGTACAAATCTCAAAGGAGGAGAGATGGCTGAGTGATGGAGGTAGGGAGAGAACCTGGAAATGGCAGCGGAGAGCAAAGAGTATTCCAATACTTGTGACTAGCAATTGCTTCATTCATTCTTTTTATATCACCAGTGTCTGGCACAAAGAGGAACAAGTGCTTAATAAATGCTTGACAATTGATTAATTGGTTTCCATGCCCTCCCAGATGGTAGTGGTCTTCACTTCATGAAGTTATTTTGCATTTACTTCATATATACTTTGTATTTGCTTATTGGTATACATGAGAGGTGCTGTATAATAAAGGAAAGATAGCTGTTCTTGGAGGTAAGAAGACCTTTGTCTTACACCTACTAGCTGCATGACCAGGAACAATTCAGTTAACCTAGCATTCATCCTGGGCAAATGCATATGACTGTAAGCTACAGAGGAGTTGCTTATTTATATCAGAAAAGGGAGTCTGCACGCTGACTTTTCTCTGCACCAATGTAATCACAACTCCAAACCAAAAGAAAAGGTCTGTGTACATGATGCATCACCCCAGTAGAATATAGTCTCCTTGAGGGTGAAAACTGTTTCACTTCTGCCTCTGTATCCTCAACAGCTAGCACAGTACCTCACAGATCATAGGCACTTAACAAATGCTTGTTTAATTGGATGGAATGTTTGTGGATACACTTTGCAAAATGAAATACATACTACAATATTGCATTGATTTATGAGTATTTATAGCACTCTATAAATAATTCACTACAGAGTTTTTAACAGTGACCCATGCCCCTCTCAAGCATTTAGAATAGTATTTACTTTATTAAAGTTCAGTTTATTTGCGGCTTGTTAAATTAAGCAGAGTAGACCAGGACTTTCAAGAGTTCATTTATTCCATTTTGGAGACTTAGCCTCCTTTCTTTAACCCCCCCAAGCTTCTCTATTTTGACTTTCCCATTTGCTATATTAGTGATGATCTGGGGGCGGGCTGAAGGGAGAGGGTCAGACTATTGTTAAAAGAGCAGATGTGGAACAGAGAAGATGTATAACTTGCCTCTTTCCATCCATTGGTCTCTTCATCTCCTTTCTTCCCCTCTCCATTCTTATCTTCTTACTCCTCCCCCTCCCATCTTCCACTAAACAAAACTAGCATTCACACGCACTCCAGTATTTATTTGAAATCATGAAGAAGTGGGCCTCAGCCCACCAGTAAAGAGACTACTCGAAATCACCAGCCACCTCCTTGTGCTGCCCCACGCCCCACCCTTTCCATGTTTTGGCTGTACTCCAAAGAAAAGGAGTGTGCTAGACACCTCAGCCAATCCATTCACAGTCACAGACCCAGGCAATGAATTTTTTGCTTTTCTATGGTGCTCCATTGAAACAAGAGCTTGTAAGGTACAAAGAGGAACACAACAACACCCTCATCCCATTTTGAGTGAGGATTGGATGAGCATAATTGCTTACAGGTGCAGGTGAACTTTCTGGAGAGGGGCAGCAAGGGTGAGGCTTAAGGAATAAGAGGGGGGTTTTTGAGGGGGGAGGAGAAAAACACAAGGAAAAGAGAAAAAAAAACCTCAGAGCTACCATAGTGCATGCAGTATACACCAGCAGTGGTGGTCTGGGCCAATGCTGAACGTTTGTGCATTGGACAATGGCACAGCCTGGCCTGACTATTATCAGCTGCTGTTTGCTGGTTAGCTTTCCCTTTATTCGAGTGCACAATACAAGCCTTTATCACCCTTCAGTCATAGTGACTCTTGAGGAATACATCTGGTTTTCTCTTTCAGCAGCTCTGAAAAGGTCAGCCTGTTCGTTTCTTATACACAGGACACCACATTTTTTTCCCCCTCTGAACTGGAAAGACAGACCTACACCTTTTCTTCCCTCCTGGTACATAATTAGACATGGTGTCGCTCTAGAAGCTAGCCTGCCAACCCATCCTCAGTAACTCTTTCACAGACAGTGAGGCCTGTTTCTAGCCAGTGCCAAACTCCTGCGTCTGTTCACAAAGGCACTGCTCAGTCTTCCACTGACACATTGCTGGGGGGTTGGGTGGGGGCTGGGGGGAGAGAGTATTTTGTGTGTGTATGTGTTGTTTAGCTAATTATGATTATTACTTTTCCCAACACGATGCCTGACAGACACTCTCTCTAGTAGAATGAAGGCTCCAGAATTTCTGCAAAAATACAATTTTAATCATTTTTCACTTCAGTGATGTTCGGGATTCTTCATGCGCATTGTAACATAATAATAAATGTGCCCATGAGGAAAGAATGATCAGCAGCTGGTGTCTGACAAATTATCTCATTCAAAGCAGGCAAACAGCTCAAAGTTGTGATCGACTGGAGCATAAAGAGACAATTTGGCACCTCCTTTGTATGGCAGCACTTGGAACTGGACAGGAGAGAGTGACTGTCAAGATCTTCACCCTACATTCCCTCAAGAATCCCTCCTTCTAGTGGCCCAGCTGTCTCCAAACAGTAGGCAGAGTTCACACTCAGCTCCAGCCCTCGGTAGAATCCCTGACCACTGAAGCTACAGAGGGGACAGTGAGTGTGGCTCCCTCCTCCAGCATGGGTTTCACTGAGGAACAATTGCCAATAACTGCCTGGAGAGGAGAGAGAAGAAAAGAGAATGCCTCATGACGTGAGTTATTGACTTACCAGAACAAGGCAAGGAGACTCAAATTAATTTCAGTTAGGACAAGTGGATGCTCACTGGGGCTCAGACAGGGGACATTTGGTCTAAAACTGCTGGCTTATTCACTTACCCTGCCAGCCCCATTTAGATGCCTCGGTTTGAATCAACAATGCTTGAAATGAATCCAGGTTCCTTTCCCTGCCTCCCCCTTTTCTTCCGCCCTTTTCACACCACGGAGGCAATGTCTCCTTTTGTGTCTATCCAGCTTTCTCAGCTGAAGCTGAGGAAGCCATCTATTGAAGGAGAGCCACATCCGGCCAGTTGGGAGGAGGAGTAGGGTGTCCTCTGCTAGAGTTTAGAGCCACAGTGGCCTCAGCCCGATGTGAGCTGACATGGTGTTAATGAGTCCAAATGACTTTCATGGGAGAAAGCCCTGCAGTGGTTCACAGTTTGGGGTCTATTTTTAGCACAGCTGGAAAACACAAGCACACAGAGATATTGTTTGCTGGCCTGACTACTGAGGCACATAATATCTAGCTCCCAGGAGGGTTAATTCCCTATTCATGAGCAATCCTGTGTTTAGGACCAGTCTAGTCAAATGCACATATTGCTCCCCAGGAGGGGAAGGGAACTCAGTTGTCCAGCTTCCCCAAGATCATGGCCACTGGTTCCCTGGCTGATTTCAGTGTAGAAAGCTGAAAAGAGAGAGGGAGAATAGAGGATAGAGGATAGATAAAAGATAGATAAAAGAAATGGGTTCTTTTCATTCTTGGACAGAATGACTGAGGGACCACACTCAAGCTCCCTTCTGAAGAATGGAGATGGTCTTTGCTAATCTGGATGTTTTGACCTAATTTGAGACAGAGGGATGGGGTGAGAAGAAAGTTCCTGAGATGGCATGCTCATGAAATATTTGATCTCTGGAAAGAAAGAGCCTCACTTTCTTCAACTATGAAATCTATTTTTTTTTAAAAAAAAACTCATTTACCTTTAAAAGATATGGTAATGATTTTCCATAAAACACTTGGGTATGCAAGAATGAGAAGAAAAAACATTAGAACCACAATTTCAAGGCAAAGTTTCTATTCCAAGACTATTCTGACAGCACAACATGAAGTAGTGTAACCCTAACCTGAAATTTCCTTCCGCCTCCCCCAACCAGCCTAGAATCACACTAATGGCTTTCAGATAAAGTTTCACTACAACGTAGGGAGATATTTTGTTTCAGACAATTATCAAAAAGTTCTCCAGACAGGGTTATAAAAATCTATTCCTTCAGAGACTTGATGGAGTTGAAAATCCCAATGTGTAACCAGTAATCTAGTTTGAAGTTGGATGCCAGACTAGACTATTCCTGTCAGTCTTGAGTAACATATTGGGCTTCTTGAATCTGTTTCTCTGCTTCTTGGTCAATTATTTTACTTGGGCAATCAAGTATGCGACTTGGAATAGATTTCTGTGATAGCTTTCAGCATAGTATTCATCCATCCATTCATTCAGTGAGGCAGTTGAGATAGGAAAGAACACTTGAGAAAGAAGACCTGACTTCCAGAAACAGAATAGACTTAAGGCTAGCAAAAAAAAAAATCAAAACAAAATAAAATTAAAACAAAACAAAACAAAACCAAAACCTAAAAAACCCACTTATTTTATAATCTTGTCCCAAATCTATCTTCTAATTTCCTCATCTTCTCAACTAACTTCTCTGATGTCACCTAGGGAGCCAATGGCCATGACTTTGTGAAAGTTTGAGAATCAAGTTTTCCACTCACCCCCACCTGCCTGTCCGCCCCCACCCCCAGAGAGCAATACCCACATAACTAGCCATGTGACTTTAGAAATGTTATTTCTCCTTTTGCACCTTTTTTCTCCTTTCAAAGGAAGGGGTAGGATTAGGTTTTCTCTAAGGTCCCTTCTAATTCTGACATTCCATAAATCCAGGACCAGTTTTTTGGTGGGGGAAGGGGTAGTGGCCTGCCTTATTTAAGGTACTGTCCAAAATGCTGTGGGGGATACAGTTGAATAGAATTTATGATCCCTGTCTATAAGAATCTTGTTGTCTAGAGGGAGAGGCATGATATAGACACATAGAAAGTTGAGTAATTATTATAAGACAAGGATGTAAGAGTTGGCATGAGTCAACATGAGGGGCAGCAACTAGAGTATTGAGAGGCAGTCAGGGACCCCTGGGTTCTAGTCCTGCCTGACATATACTAACCTTGTGACTCAGGGTAAATCACTTAACCTCTCAGTGCTCTAGGAAATTCTCTAAGGCCATAAATTGCAGAGAAGAGATTGGCCTTCAATGGTAAAAGGAATATCCTTACTTGGGATTTCCCTACACCAATGAAAATTACAGGTTTTATCACCATCTCTATCCATATCCATGAGGCAATATATGATTAAGTGGCAAAAGAGTGACAAAAAGCTCAAGTTTTGCCAGTCCATGGGAGTGAGAGATCATGTGCCCTGGAGTGACAATGGAGGGAGATCAGGAGGAGATTAGATTCAAGCTGAGACTTAAAGGATGGATAGATTTTAGATAGGCCAAGGGATGGAGAAACAACTTTCCAGATAGTTGAAGTACCACATACAAAGGCAACAATGACATGGAATGCCATGAGAATAGATTGATCTGGTGATGTGGAGGTTGTAACAATAGGGGAGACCAGGCTAGAAAGAGAATGGGAAGAGTTTACGTGCTAGACTAAGGGAGTTTGGACTTTATCCTAGGGTGATTTAAATGCAGAGATTCCCTGATTCAGGTTAGTGTATAATTTTTATCTTCTTTAGACTATTCCATTACAATACATCAGCAACCTTCTGGAATAGAGCATCTCATTCTCAGATTTGAGTATGTACATTGAATAAATGAGATCCATGTTAGGCAGTTAATACTGCTCTGGGCCATGTTACACAATGTCACTAGACCTGGTTTTCTGAGAATAACTCTGAGATCAGAAGGATGTTTGGGAAAGCTAAAAATACATATTTTCACTATCTTGGCAATGTACCTTCTCAGTGTAGACTAAAGAGAAGTTTATTGAAATCTATGTAAAGACCTATCTTTTGAGTTAGGAAGCATGCAGAGCTGCTAGCCAAAGTCTAATGACTAAACAAAGAGCCTCAAAAAGTTGATGTCGAATCTCCATGCTTCCACAAACTGAGGGTGGGTGATACTGGAGTTGTAGCAGCACCATCATCATCATCGTCATCATCATCATCATCATCATCATCATCACAGCATTAAATGGCACTTTAAGGTTTGCAATGCTAACCTTATTATCTCATTTGATCCTCACAACAACCCTGGGTGGTAAATGCTATTATTATGCCCATTTTACAGAGGAGGAAACTGAGGCAAGGGTTAAGTAACTTGTCCTGAATCACACAACTGAGGCTGGATTGGAACTTAGGTTTTCCTCACTCCAGGCCCAATAGTGCAATAGTTTAGTCCTTGGTATTAAGGAGTTCTCATTTCTAGTCCTAATACGATTACTACTTCACTGTGTGGCTTAATTTCTCTGGGACTCAATTTTCTTTTCTGTAAAATAAAGGGAGTGATCTGGCTGCATCCTAAGGTTACTTTCAGCTGTCTTCAGCCCAGGAAGGATTTGTCAAGATGTGATGACAGGGCCTCTATTCCAGGTTTTGGAGCAGTCGCCACTACAACCAGAATCATGAAGAGGGGTGCAGTCTCTGTAGCATAAGGGAGCACCCATGCTGAGATTTTCACAATTCCTTCTTGATTTGGTGTGTGGACCCATTTGTGGACTGGATGTTGTCCAAGGAATCACCTACATAAGTTCACAGAAACTCATCAAATTGGCTGTAAGGTGACAGATTTTTAAAATAGTAATAATTCTCAAAAAGCTGTATACTGAATTACAAAGGATCCATGAATTGAGAATTGCTTTGGTGAAAGGAGCCTTTCTTTCCACAACATTATATACCCATGGTGTATTAAACTCTCCATAATTTGTTAAGATTGTAGGATTGTTTCTCTTTATAGGCAGAACATATAAAGAGATTCAAGAAGGGTTTAAATAAATTCATAGATGACATATCATTCATTCATTTACCATTCATTTATTAAGCACCTATACTTTACAAAGCCTCACGCTAAGCAATGGAAGAGATACAGAGATAATTAAGATATGGTTTCTGCTGTCATGGTAGACAGATCTACAACTGATTGTTAAGGGGAGTTAGAGATGTTGTGGGAAGTTAGAGATACTGACCTCTGATCATCAGAGAAAGGATGCAAGAGTAAACTAGTCCACTTTGTCAATTTCCCTTGGAGCCTTTATTGAAGATGGACTACTGGGTGGACAGATCATTGGACTGATACAGCTAGCATGTTGTGTGTTCTTATACTCCCTCAATGTTTTAATTGTAGCAGTATAGAATATTAACTCAAACCATAACTTTTTCCATTACATCATATAGCTTCTGTTAATTTTTCATTGCAATGAATCTATAATGCTAATATCTCAAAAGAGTTCCAATAACACCATGAGTGAACAATAGATCTTCTCCATTATTTCCATCCTCTTGATTGGTTCAGATATGTAGAGGAAATACATTGTATTGTAGTGGAAAGAAGGTCAGGAAATATGGATTCCAGTTCAGGCTTTGCCATCAACTTTCTGTGACCTTTGGCAAATTACTTCTTATTTCTGAGCCTTGGTTTTCTCCTGTTTAAAATGAAGAAATTGGACTTGATTTGTTATGTCCCTTCAAGCTCTAACATGGAATAAATGCCATTGGTTAAAAGGGAGCACTCAGCAAGGGGTAGATGGATCAGCAAAAATTCATTCTCACTCCTGAAAAAAAATTCTCAATGTGTGTCCCAATATCATAAGTTTTAGAACTAGCTTCATAAGTGAAGAAAATAATATTATTATAGTAATTCATGATATTATGTTGAAAAGCAAACTTGGGATGATATATGTGCATATTTAATCCTCGCAGGTCAATGTTATGGAAAGCAACTAACATTCATCTTGGTTGCAGAATAAGTCATTATAACTTCTCATTCAACCCTTTCCATTCAGTCATCTTCTGAACATGGAAGAAACCTGGAAAGTGGCATCAAGATATGCTATTGCCTCTGGGAAATGCATATCGATCCAATAGTTTGGAAACATCATCAAACAATACTAGAATGATAAATCTCAGAATGGAATTATAGGGATAGCTCTCAAGAAATCTGTCTCTGCCACTAAATACCAATGCAACCTTCATTTCCAATCCCTTGGTTTCTTTGGATCTCAGTTGCCTTATTTGTAAAATGTGTGAGTTAGGCTGAATGATCTGGCCAAGGATGAAGATTTATCTAGCACTTTCATGATTTTATTCATTTTTCTCAACAATCCAGTGATTTAGACATTTAAAAACGGTTAAAACTCCATTTTACAGATGGAGAAACCGAATCTTGAACACACAGACATCATGGCTTAAAAGACAGAATGCTAGAATTAAAATCAGGAAGGCCTGGGATCAAATCTTCCCTCCAATACTTACAAGATGTATGACCTTGAATAAGTCATTTAGTCTCTTCGAACCTTATCTACAAAATGAGAATAATAGAACCTATCTGCCAGAGTTATTGTGAGACTCAAATCAGCTAATCCATGTAAAGTACTTTACTGTGGAAAGGTCCTATATAAATGTAGTTATGATTACAAGAGAGGTAAAGTGATTGGCCCAGGATCTCTGCACTAGTGAGCCTTAAAGCCAGGACTTAAATGGAGGTTTTATGAATCCAAGACTTAAACTCTTTCTATTGTAGCATTCTATATGATGACATTTACAGCTCTATTATTCTATGATTCAGAAAGAAGAATATAAGCAAGGGGTCTCAGATCTCTTAGCCAAGTCAGCACAGCAGAAGATACTCCTTGAAATCCCAGAACATGCACCAACCTCCCAATTCCAAGGGCACCATTTTGAATTCCTCACCAGTGTGACTAATGGTAAAGCAGAGGAAGCATTTTCAAGAACGAGTCCCATTCAGGGAAGCAGGAAGAGATTCTAGATGACTCCAGCCCAAAGGTTCCTGACCTCGCCTTTGTGTACTCTAGTCTTGGCCTTTGTGCTGGCTTTTTGTACTCAGCAATCTTTTTGTTGATTTTCACAGTTGACATATACATACATAGGATTCAATCAATATACTGGCACCCATTATCTCCCAAGTTTAAATATAGTCACATCTCTTATTCTTGTTTTGAAATTTAAAACTGGGAAATAACTAAAGTCAAAGAAAAATTAGTTTCTAATATTGGATTTCTTGATTGGTTTGCAACCAATACTTTTTTTCACAAAAACACTGAGGAGACTTACCTTGATCTACAGCCCTGCTGCAGAATACCTTTAGAACACAAAAGGAACATTTGAAATCTTTATTAAATCCTCTGTATGATAGCAGCTTTATTAATGTGGTTCAGTGGGAGGCTCTATGTAAGCTTCTGTGGAACCCGAGGCTTTCACAGGCTCTTCGGAAAGCATGTACAGGGATGCAGGTGAGAGGGAGGGTGGGATAAGAAAGCTTGTTTTGTTTTGTTTTGTTTTCCCCTCGAAGTAGATTAAAGAAATTGTATAGTTACATGGATCAGTGAGCCTATCAGAGAGGACATTTCCTTCACTAATAGAGATTCCTGCCCCTTCATTCCTTCTTATCCTTCATAATTCATACTCACAACCTCTCTCTTTAAAAAAATCCTTTATAAAACAGCCATCTGACACACCCTAGGTCTTCCTTTTGCCTTTTCTAATTTCCCCTAATGCACAAGTGAGGCGACACTCAGGCTATAGGTTTCTTGTCTCTCACTCATACTATGCGACCAACCCAGTATTTTTTTTCTAGTAATACATGTCATTAATTATATCTTTGATCCATTCATCTTTGGTAAGAGGACATAGTCAGCCATTTTATGCCTACCACATGTCTTCCCGTTATTCTCAGAGTCACTTGCAATTTTTGACTCTTCTGAAATCTCAGTGTCCCATAATTTTCAAACATATGCCATAACTAAGAGAATGAGAGGACAGTTAGGTGATACAGTGCATAGAGCACTGGGCCTTGAGTCAAGAATGCCTGCGTTCAAATCTGACCTGAGGCGCTTATTAGCTATGTAACCCTGGGCAAGTCACCTAACCCTATTTGCCTCCATTTTCTCATTTGTAAAATGAGCTGGAGAAGGAAATGGCAAACCGCTCCAGTATCTTTGCCAAAAAAAACCCCAATGGGGTCATGAAGAGTAGGGCATGACTGAATTGACTAAACAACAAGAACAAAAAGAGAATGATAATGGACCGATTTCAAAATTTACCCATCTAATTCCATCTCTCTACCTGAAATATGTAAATTTACCATCCAACGAAGTTATGATTTTTTAAATTGAACTATAATGCTAAAATAGACATTGATTTTGAGCTCTACTACCCTGGTGAGATGAGGATTTGAGAAAAGAGATTTTAACCTATTATACTTTAAAACTATTTTTTTTTCCTTTTCATCTAGATGTGCCACTTCCTTAAAGACATTGGTAAATTAATCATTCCACAGCACTCAAGGTACCAGACCACCTCCCATTCAAGCTGAGATCTCTTGATGCCTCTCAATAGAGGGGGCACAGAAAGGGGAATCAAGGAGGAAAGAAATGAAAACGTTGAAGATGGGGGTGGGGGAAGTGTGAAGAGTAGAAGTAAGAAGAAAAAAACACATGGGTAGGATAAAATGAAGAGAAAATATTTGGGGATTACAGGAGGGAAGGAAACTATGAGATGATGAGACAATCACAACATACATATCTTAAAGGTCAAGTGAAATGCTTATTTTATTCCTCTTCGCCATTTAGTTTCTAAGTCAGCCTGGCTGAATACAATTAACAGCTCCATGGTACTGAGCTGAATACTAAATTTAGATATTAGTTCTACTTTTCACCCAGGAGATGGATGTGGGCACTCTTCTTTTACATAAATGATGCTTTCACTAGTGCTACATTCACTCTTCCCATCCTCCCCCTAAGTTTTCTCAGTGAGAAAGAAAATTCTGGCCTGCTCTGTTGACTTAAACTCCCTTAATTAGAAAGGTTTTTTCCCAGATTCCCTGTGTCATCATTTGTAATCTTCATTAATTAGCACTTCTACTTATTTATTTGTCTGCCTATCTATCTACATTTCTATCTTTCCAACTGTCTATCATTTATCTATCAATTTTCTATCTATCCATCTACTTTACTTTGGGCACAGTCCATCTATGAAATACTATGACTCATTGCAAAGCAAAAACTTCAGTCATTCTAGGCTTCAAGATTCCAGCATGTATCCATTGATTCAATTCCTGACCATCTAACTATTTCATTCTGTTGTCATGGCATAGTCCATAGAGTGCTGGGTATGAAATCTGACAGTCTCTAATTCATATCCTGCCTGGCCAGCCATTTAATCTCTTATGGCCTCAGTTTTCTTATCTGTTAAAGAGAAATATGAAAACTTTTAAACCCTAATTCAGAACATGTTTAAGACCAAATGAGAAATATATGTATATGTAATACATGTAAAGTACTCTGCAAACATTAAATTATTATAGGAAGACTGGTTATTATTGTTCAGTCATTCAAAGCTTAGCCTATTCTATATAATTTAGGTTTGGTATCTCCAAAATGATCCTGATGTCTAAAGAGTGCTGTTTGCTTTGTTGCAGAAATGCCTTCAAGCTACTAAAACAATGCTAAGCAGTGGGCGATTATTCGATCTTAGCACCTTGTAGAATATAGTGGTCCTCATCCTAAATTCCAACTCATAAGTATGGTTTCTAAAAGATAGCCTAGTTCTCCTTTCAAAGTTTTTGTGGTAGCTCCTAACAGTTTGGGGCTACACAGCTATGTGGCATAGTGCATAGAGTACTGGGCTTGAAGTCAGGAAGACTCATCTTCCTGAGTTTGAATCTGACCTCAGACACTTAGTAGCTGTGTGACCCTGGGCACTTACTAGCTATGTCAACTTTGTTTGCCTCAGTTTTGTCATTTATGAAATGAGTTGGAAAAGGAAATGGCAAACTACTCCAAGTATCTTTGCCAAGAAAACCCCAAATGGGTTCATGACATGACTGAAAAATGACTGAATAATGCAACAAATTCAAATACTATCAGTTCAAACCCTTATTCTTGTGTGTTCTTCCTAATATCGATTGGTTAGAGCCAGTATTAGCCTCTACAGTATCACTTAATGAATAAATATTACTCCACTATCAATTTAACCATTTGAAATCAATTAACTTCTATAAAAGGATGTTTCCTGAAAACATATAGCAGCACCAAAGAACCAGAACATCCCCATGGAACAGGAGGCAAAAATCTCTCCTATAACTCTCCCTGAGGAGAGTTGGGTTCAAACTTCAGAGCATTCATACCCTGAAGTTCCCTTCTGAATCAAGCATAGCCACTGAACAATTTGCTCTCTTGTCACAGAATTTTAGCTGCCAGGTTAAGCAAGCTGTTCTATGGGGCCATCCAGGCACACTGGGCTTAATTGCTGAAAAACTCTGATATGGACTTCCAACCTTTAAACATCTGTTAAAACCTTCTACCAGAGGAAAGAAGACAGACAGAGGAGGTGGCTCTATCCCAAACACAGGCTTACCTAGGAAGCCATGTGCTTGCCAGATACCTGGTCACCAAGTAAGATAGGGCTTGAGGCTTTTTTCCTACCTACAGGCCCACAGCAATTTATCCTACTCACTTGAACATAGCCAAGGAGAAAAGAGGTCAAGTTGCCATCCATGGGAGTGTTTTGAATGTATACTCGGTTCTGAATCATTAGCCCAACGAAAAGCATTTCCTTATCATACAGTAAATAGATAGGAAAAAGTCCCAGAATACCTGTGCTTGCTATGAGTCCGGGAGCAGGGCTCTGCCATAACCTATTATCAGATACTTCATCACCAAACCCCCATCCCCAAGGTGGGCTGGAAGAAGGCACAGTCTCTAAAGTTAGTGCTCCCTTGGCCAATCCCCACTATACCAGTTATCCTTTCCACATCACAACTTCCCTCATCACAAATTTCAATATGTTGTGGGTTGGCATAAGAAATTAAACAAAAATTTTGGAGTTTTGTAGAAGCCACAGATGACACACAAAGGCCAGCAGATGACGCAAAAAGTTTAGAAACTCAGAAATGTATAAAATACATGTATGGTATTCTATAATAGCAAGATTGTTTATCTTTTAATACCATAATAATTCAGACTTCTTCTCTGATACAAAAGGAGGACCAAAAGTTTTATGTGAATTTCCCAGATCACGGGAGCACCTGTGCCTAACTCCCATGATGTGGAAGAGATAACTGTAGCTCTATTTGTAGATGGGTACTCTGAGGCAAGGAGAAGATGCAAAGGCTCAAAGTCACCCAGAGGTCTTACTTGGACAGAGAACTTGGTCTCTCAGTTTACATCCCTTGCTTCCGTTCTATAGCTATGTTGATCTTCAAGGACATTCATTCATTCGTTCATTTTATGCTTACTATGTAATGTGCCAGGTAATGAATGAGATTCGGATGTGAATAAGGCATGGTCCCTACCCTCAAGAAGATTACAATCAGTAGGGGCCATAAGAAAATACAGAAATCACAATAATACCAAGCAGAATACAATGAGGTGTTAAAAGGTACAAATCACTAAGAGAGTCAAAGCTGATGAGGGAGAACCCAAAAGCCTCTTCCCAAACTTTGACTCCAAAATGATCTAAATCTTAGTTTGCTAGCCAAGATGAAATGAGACCAAAGCATTTTTCAGAATTAAAAATATATTTTTCCTGCCTCTAAATAATAACTCCTTGAAAAGTTGACATCAAAATGATTTTCTTTCCCAAATTTCTTTCTCTTCTCCATCATTCATGCATATTGGCTTGTTATTACTCGAGAGAACTGAGCTGCTGGGTTTTTTAGACTAGGAGATGATTGAAAAATGTGTTTGTTTTTTTTAAACTACACACATAAGACAGGACTACATGTATTTTGCATTTTCTAAATATGCCCACAATCAAATCCTGTCCCTCAAAAATGTGTTTACAAAGAAAAAAAACAACAACCAATTCTCATTTTTAGTGCACCATCATGTCTGCCATGTGCAAATCCAGTTACTTCACTTATGAGCACAAAAGGTGCCACTCATTCTGTTTAAAGGGCAATTATGTTGTTTAAATATGTGTCCATCATACTTGGGCATTTACTTTCCTTCTCTCATTTAGGTTGTGTCTGTATGAAGCAAGTGATTTCAAACTATGTTGTTATTTGTCCCCAAAGTATTTTTTTCTTCCCCTATAAGAGAATTCAGGAGTAGTGGAGGACAGCAGAGCAGGGGAACCTCTTAACATCCATTTCAGGAAGTTTGGGCCTAGAAACTTCACAGATTGCAGAGTTTGGAAGGACCTTAAAAGACCAATTATTCCAACTCAGCAGTTTTATAGATGAGGTAACTGAGTTTCAGAAACAATAAGGGACTTGTCCAAAGTCACACAATTAATGTCAGAGATGAATCTGCAACAACACTCTCCTGATTCCTTGCCTAATGCTCTTTCCACTACTCTCTCTTTATGTGTAGAATCCTCTTTGGCTGAGATATGAGTAAACCCTGAATCTGAATCACTGTTCACCCATTCATTCAATAAATATTTATTAAATGTTTTCTATGTGAAAGGCAACTATAAAGACATTTGCTCATAAAATGCTTTCTTTAAAAAAAAAAAAAAGCTTTTCCTTCTCTACATGTTTTCCATATTGGCGATATCATCCACTTTCATCATCAAATACCCAGGATTTTTGACACGATCAGGTCCTAACAGAAAGAGAATGACTCAGGAGACCTTAAACATTCTTGAGCTGGTGATAAAGTTTCATAACTGGCAATTCCTTTTGGAATGCATTCTACCTGAAAGGTGAGGAGACATAAGACTTAATTGAGGAGAAGACAGAATCTAGAATATGAATCCTCTATAACATTCTTGTCAAGTGGTTATCCAGCCTCCACTGGAAGACATCCATTAATGGGAAATTCAGTATCTCCTAAAAAATAGTCACGAAAGGAAAATACACCTGAGGAATTCCTGGATCATATCATCACTTTGAGATCTTCTTCACATTAATCTCATATCTCATATCTAAAAATCATTCCCTTTGTAGGATTGGCAGAATTATGGAACAAGAATGTAGGAAGGAATCCACAGAATCTAAAAACTTGTGTTGTTGGGCTTACAGATATGGCCTCATTGCAGTCACCACTACAGTGGGAGCACTGGTTACTTTCCAGGAGTGGTTGCCTTTGTCCTTCTAATCCTCATTAAATGAGATAATATTTATAAAGGACGTAGCACAGTGCCTGGCACATAGTAGGTGCTTAGTGTTTGTTCTCTCCCTTTCCACTCCTCTTATTTATGCCATTGTACTAAATTGTACTCAAACTCCTTGCTACAATGGTCACCTTTATGTGGATGAGGCACGTTCAGAGAAATGACTATGTTTATAGATGTCCCAAAGTGAAACTGGATACCTCAATTATCATCTGTTAAGGTACCCATCACTAAAAGTTTTCAAGTCAAGGCTGACTACTTGTTCATACTTATTTGTGTTGAAGCTATCTGTCCTGATAGAATATAATCTCCTTGAAGTCAGGACATTCATTTTGGTCTTTGCCTCCTAAGTGCCAAGAGCATGTGGCACATTAATAAATGTTTTTTATTGACTGATTAATTGATAGATTGATTATCAAAGATATTATAGCAGGGACTCATGCTTCAGGTATTGGTTGGACCCCTTGAATTCTAAGATCTTTTTCAGATCTAAGATTCTGTGATGCTATAATTCCCTCATGAAAATTTCTCTTCTCCCCCAAAAGAGGTTATGTGCTTCTTTGAGGATTTCTTATGGTGCCTTGTACCTCTCCTATATACTTACCAAATTTTAATTTGTTTTTAATGTTTCTTAACAAAATATAAGCTCTTTGAGGGAATGGGTGGTATCATTCATATTCAGGGCCTTACCACATTGCTAAATGTTTATCGAATTGGAATTGGAATGAGGATAAAAAATGTGGTAGGATAACTTTTAACCTTTTCACCGAGAATCAGTATCTTAAACTTCAATCACTTCTTTGATGAGATTTTTCAAAACTATATCTCAAGCCCCTTGTCTCTAATGTTTCTATTCACAAATTATGCCATCACCTAAAATTCAATATGTCCCCAAACTGAGATTATCATCCTTGCCTGCTCCCCCCATTAAACATTTCCATACAATTTCCCTTTCCAATTTCTTTATTTTTAAAAATCAATTGCAACTTCTTTCTATCTATCCCTGAGGCTCAAAACCTCAGATGACTTTGATATTTTCTCCTTAGACCCCCATATAGTCATTCACCAGTATATACCAATTATTTCTTGAAAAATTCTTTTGAATCTACCCTTTCTTTATTTTTCTTCTTGCTACTAACATAGTTCAGACAATTACATTTAACTACCACAAGTTTTCTTCTTTCTGTTTCTAGTCTCTTCCCTCTTGTCCTGACTACTAGCCAAAGGCTATGAGGTTCAAGGTTTTCAAATATTCAGTATGGCTGGTAGACTAGATGTACTGGGAGGGAGCTGCCTGTAACTCTAATGCCATTACTCATCCTAGAGTTCCTCATTGGTTCGGGGTTTTGGTTTGGTAGCATGTGCTAGTAGAATAAACTCTAGAGCATATAGGTTAGTGATAGACTTGTTCTAAATTCTTCTGAGTCTGCACAGTTCTAGATAAAGCCTTGGAAGCTCTAAGAGTCTAGAATGGCCTATACCATAACATTTTCCTGTGGAAGCAGAGGTGAGAGTTAGATGGGGAATGGAGGAGAAATGGCAATGATAGGTACAATTCTGGTTTGGAAAAGAAGGAAAGAGAATAAGCATTTAGTCAGCACTATGTGCCAGGCATTGTGCTAAGCATTTTATAAATATTATCTCATTTGATCCTCAGAAGAACCCTGGAAGGCAAATGTTATTATTATTGTCATTTTATGGTTGAGAAAACTGAGGCAGACAGAGATTAAGTGACTTGTCCAGGGTCACACAGATAGCTTATAGCTATTAAGAATAAGAGGCCATATTTGTACTCAGGTTTTCCTACCTCTTTAAAGCATTATGGGTGAAACAGGGACCAATATAATATAGGACAATTTTGGAAAGAAGCCAGAAACTTCATGGAGTTTGCCAGTCTTCCATTGGAAATGGTCTAATTGTCTTTTCAGCCAGTGTCCTGAAGGGATAATTAGGTTCAAGGTTTTTGGTAGTCAATCAAACCTGACTTTCAACTTGTGGCATCTCACCAGGAAAATTGTATTGGTTCACACACACACACACACACACACACACACACACTTTATGAGAATAGAAATGAAACAAACAAAAAAAGGATACCGGTATTAGACTTCAAATATCAATAATTAAGGAGAAGCAACAACCTTGGAAGCTGGACAAGACCTAACACTAAACTTTCAAAGTTTCAGAATGCTAATAGTTATAGCTATGTAACTCTATGAGATTTAGGCTAATTTGCATTATAGTCTACAAGTACCAGCTCCACCTAGATTAAAAGCATTAGAATACAATATCATACAACTCAGTACAATACATTGAAGTACAATTGAAGTACAAACAACACAAAACATATCTATCAAATAACCACAATGTGCTAGTGTCTGGGAGATGTATAAAATTTAGGTGAGACATTGCAACTGCCTCATGCAGCATACAGTGTAGTAGAAGAATAAACTACAGTATCACATAAGTGTATTATAAAGTCACAAAAGCTATGCGGCACCTGAAGAAGCTTCATGAGGAAAGTGACATTCGGGTTAGATTTTGAAGGGTAGGCAGGACGAATTCAATAGAAAAAGAAGAGAGAGGACATCCTAGGAAGACAGAACCATATGAGCTATTTCTAAAGCACTTAGCACAGTGCCTGGTACATATTAAGTACCATATAAATGTTAGCTACTTTAATATTAAATAGAAGAGGGTATTCAGTGAGATAGAGTTGACTAAGCTGGTTGAAGCATAGAGTACATTGAAGGGAATAATATGAGATGAACCTGGAAAAGTAGAATGCAATTAATTGTGCAAACTCTAAATGCTAAGCAGGGAAGTTTTAACTTTCCCAAGAAAATAAGTTGGAGTCATTTTATTTTGTTTGTATACTTGTCCTCTCCACCAATACTCTGAGTCTAGAGAACAATTTATACATAATTTTACAGAAAGATCAAGGTTCCAAGCCCAGATAAGGCTTCACAGACGTCAGAAGCATTTGTACATGTGAAATATTCCTTGCTCTGTCCGGTCTCAAATTCCAAATGGATTTCCCAAGCACCTAGCTGGGACTTGCATTCTAACTATTTCATGCTATTCTCTTGGAGCAGTATCAGAAACAGTAGTGTTATATAGAGAAGGGAGAATATTTTCTGGAGAGATGAATTTGAAGATTTCTGGGAACCTTGGTAGAGCTTGTGGAGGTTTTCTAGCTTTATTAAATACTCCTCCTTTGCACACAATCTAAAGTCTAGCCAAACCAACCTTCTTGATTTTCCTTATACATGACATTTCATCTTCCATCTACCTGCCTTCACAAAGGCTGTCTTCCGCCCCCTCTTACCTAGCTGCCCCTCCCAAGCCTGGAGTGCACTCACTCCTCACCTCTACCTCTTGAAATACCTAGTTTCCCTCTAAGCTCATCTCAAGTGCTCTCATATAAGGCTGTTTTGATTCTCCCATCTACCAATGCCTCCCATAACCTCCTATAATTACCTTTTAACTACTTCAGTGGTTCCAAATATATTTTATTTTCTTTTGCTCATAGCACAGTATTATCCTTTACCAAGAGAAATCCTGGCACACTACAAGAGAGTCAGGACATTCAGACATGAAAATGTGATAGCAAGTTTCATACAATTTGTGGAAAACTCACTCATGTATATGCTATTTAAACTTGGGGCACACTGCATCATGCATCTCTGTCTGTCTGTCTCTGTATTTGTGTCTCTGTCAGTCTGCCTGTCTCTATCTCTCTCTCTGTGTCTTCTGTCTCTCCACTTCTCTCTCTCTCTCTCTCTCTCTCTCTCTCTCTCTCTCTCTCTCTCACTCTCTCCACATACTTTTTATCCTTTTATTTAATTGTGTGTGTTTATGTTCCTTCAATAGAACAGAAGCTCCTTGAAGGCCGGCAGGGATTGTTTCCACTTTGTCTTTGTCTTCCCAATGCCTAGCACAGTACCTGGCACTTAGTAGTTACTTAATAATTGTTAGTTGGTTATTCAATCTAGTCAATATACCACAAATCCCCAGTCTATCAAAAATTAGATACTTTTCTCTCCTTATCATTTCTGAAAGAACTGATACGGGTCCTATTTTAGTTCAATGGTTTCTGTGTTAGCTCTTGTTTACCCTGTTCAAGGGCAGCACTTGATGGATCTGATTCAACCACCGACCTCAGGGACTTTTTGACTTCTAGGCACAATGGCTGAGCCAAAGCAGGAATAGGGAACCATGGATCAGAATTAATTTGCTGAAAGCTTTGTGCTGGGAGTTTATGAAAGGCTCTAGAGATCTATAACAACCTTCTACTATTTCCTTTCATAGGTCCTGCTGCCCTAGTCTTTGTTCTTCTCTGGGTGTAAAATATCCAGAAATTTTGAAGTCGTGGGGGATGCACGGGGAGACCGACCTTGGGGGAAAATTAAAATGTATGCAACTATATGTCTGTACGTATGTGTGTTCACACACACATATACACATATATATGCACACATACATACATATATATATACACACACATATATATGTGTGTGTGTGTGTGTGTGTGTGTGTGTGTGTGTGTGTGTGTGTAAAATAAATGTCCAGTTCCCTTTACAGAGTTAAAGTTAGCATGTGGACATAAACATACATTCTACAGAAGTTGATTTGCCCATAAAATGATTATATGCAGTATACCAAGATATATGAAGCCCTAAAATAATCATTGGAAGAAATAATGAGAAATATTTTGCATCATTTTCCTCATTGGGAAGGGGAGAAAGAGTTTGATCAAGAAAGGCTTTAGAGAAACAAGACTTTCTCCTTTCCCCCAGACTTCTGCATTTCTGATTTTATCTAGAGGCAAATGCTATACCTTCCCCCTAAGAAAACTGGACACAACTTCTTCCGAGAGATCCCCAGCCCAGCCTCAGTGTATGGACACCAGAAAGTCATGTTCTTAGAGCTGGGAGTTAGGCAATCTCTAGATGCCAAGGTTCACTGCTTTAGCATGCCCACATAAAATGGAAATGCTGTCACATCCCCATATGCAAACGACTTGCCAAAACAGTTTAGTGTTTCAAAAGCCATGTACTGAATGAAGACAAGATCTCACTACAAGCTGTGGGAACAGGGAGAGTTTATGAAGCAGAAAGTATGGGATAAGGAAGAGATCAGACCAGTGATAGTTTACTGGCCTTGCAGTTCTTTTAAGAGGCACTAATGGTAGTGGACTGATGCAACGGAAGTAGACCCAGTCTCATTTAAAGCAGTAGCATGAAATTGGTTGCAATAAAATTATGCATTAAGCGTGCATTATGTTTAATAAGACGGTATTGCACTTCCCATGTTTACTCTGTGACTACTGATGCTGATCCAATTTTCTAAAGTTCTCCAATTGGTTCACTATCAGGTTTCCGGCCAGAAGGTCAAATTTCCCTGGCTGTTATTATATGTCTCTATTACTTTACTATGGCATTTACACTTTGTATTCATTACCTTCCCCCCCTCCGCCATCTCCTGAACCTTCACTACTCCAAAATGTTCCCTGTAGATGGCCTGCTTGACACAAATTACACCAACCTTGATAGCTGTCAACTTGAGACCATCCAAGAATAAAAGGACATTATTACAAAGCATTGCTGAAGGTAATTTCATGGTGTTTTACAGAGGCTTTTTAATGGCCACTGTGAAATAATAGGTTTTAGACCTGAAACTGGGAGATGAAGTAAGGATGGGGGAATATATGAAGGGGCATGTGGTTGGGTTTTTAAGCTGGACAGAGGTCTGGGTTGTTTTAATTGGAGGTACTTTTCCCTCTAGTATTCCCAAACTCAAAATTCCCTCCTGGTGCTTAGGGAACCAAGCTGACTCAGCTTAGCATAGAAAATTCAGGTGAAAGTTATGGTGAGAGGAGAGAGAAGGTCTTATCTCTTTCAATGAGGGAGTCTCAAGGTCTTCTCTTGGTCTTTTAAAGTGAGGCTTCACTATTATGAGGATGACTGAATTTACTCACCATCTTAGCTCCCTTTTGTTAATCATATTGGACTGTAGGTCCTTAAAGCTCTTGTCAATCAGGACATCATAATCGTAGAGAAATGGGTTAATTCTATAAAGTAACTGCTAAGCAGGTTTGCCTAAACTAAAGATATAGGGAAAATGAAAGGGGAAAATAGTGATCACTAAAATATTTAGTACATTTTGCTTTAACACTGACTGAATCCACGATTTTAGCTGTATAAAGAAAAACAAATTAATCTGCTCAGTTCCCCCAAACTTATCCCATCACGTATCCTTTTCTTCCTCTTAGGCTTGCTACTTTTTTTTGGCTAATGTGTCTGGGGACTGGTCAGTAGTTAATAACTGGATTACAATGATGGGATTTTAGACTCAGTGAGAATTGATTCATTCACGCCATTGGCAAAAGTTTCTAGTAATAGTCACAAACAAGATCGTGTCTTCTGATGTTTCCTGGTCATGGGTAAGTAGCTACAAAAGTGAAGAAGGAAAACGCTGTTACCAGAGTGAAAGGATGTGAGCTAAAACAAAGAAGTTGATTGGTCCATTTTACTGCTAAAAGAGAAGGTGAAGGGGGCTTGGAGAAACTAAGATGTGACTGGTATGTTGGACGTGATCTTCTTTTTTATTCTAGTACATAATGTAGAGGGGGAAAAGAACATTTTGAACACACAAATCTTATTTATTTCACTTACACTGAGTTGCTGTGACATCTCAAGTTTACTCCAATGACTACTTTTTCATTTGCCTTCTTGAAGATATTACTCCTGTGTACTTTGAGGTATCAAGTTCCTCATCCCTAGAAATCTTCAGATTAAAGCTATATGATCCATTCTATGAGGGTATTGCAGAAGAGATTCCGGCACAGATAGAGTTTGGGCCAGATACCCTTCTGACACCCCATTTAGCTCTGAAATTGCGTGATTCTACAAAAGAACTATGTACATCTCAATAGCGGCTCCTTTGGATACAAAGAATGCAAGAAGGCACTAGTACTGACTTAAACCCTAGGACAAAATGGCCAAGGGTAGCAACTAAAATTCATCACTATCATGGATAAAGGATTACAATAAATGTTAGAAATAATAATTTTAAAAAGCTTTCCTCTACTATTGGTTGATTCCCCCTTATGGTTTTGACATATTATGTTTTTAAAGAATAAAATACTCCAATAATTTAATATAGCTATGAATTTATCTATTCTTTTCCATGATACATTTGCAAACTATCCAGGCCAACTCAGTCTTGTGCCCCATGTCCTCCATGTTTGTTAAAAAAAAAAAGGTTTGACTGAATATATTATAGGCCTTCTTTACATTGGGGAGAAACTAATGGTATGACCTTTAATCACAGCACCAGTATATGTGTAATGGCATTTCTCCCCTCCACCCCTTATCACTATGGGTTCAAGAAATTTGGAAGAAACTAGTTCAGTCCTGGGACTGTGAATTGGCCACAACTGGCCTTCAGAGTTAAAATCAGTAACTTCACTATTCACAGTCTCTTTATGAATCCACCTTTTAAAAAAAGTTCATTTGCACCTTATAACATTTATGTTGCTGACATGGATGGCTAGTCAGAAGAATCATAAAGTCATAGATTTGGAAGAGACCTCAGAGGACATTCAGTCCAACTGTAACTGAACAGAAATCCCTGCTACAACATGTCTAGCAAGTAGTAAACCAACCTCTACTTAAAGGTATGAAGAGATGAGGGATTCATTACACATGAAGGGAACCCATTTCACTTTTGTACATGTCTAAATATCAAGACATCTTTCCTATATTGAGACTAATTCTACCTCTGTTCAACTTTCTTGCATTCTCCCACTTCTACCCGCCAGAATATAACAGAACAGGATGAATTTCTCTTTCATGAAATAACCACTTATATACTTGAACACAGCCATCATATGTCCCTGAGCCTTCTCTTTTCAGGTTAAACATCCCCAATTCCTTCAGTGATCTTTTTATGAAGTGGTCCCCTCAAAACATTTTTGACCAAAATATTTGAGTCAGTGGTCCTACGTAGACACGGCTCTAACTCAGAAATGGATCTTGTTCCTAAGTTCTATTAATATCCTATTTGTCTCTCCAGCTTTATTTCCATGTGCCCAGAAATCGATAAGAAGTGGCTAAGCCAAAACACAAAGAATTATGCATTGGTATTTAAAGATTTGACTTTTGAGTCAAACATTTCATAATTAACTTGATACAGTATCATATATTATTAATGATAAGGAAATTATCATTATCTCCTCAGTCTCCTGGGCCCTGTCTTTGCTGACTGGAAACAATTTACGCCATGTGATCCACAAAGAAACATAATTCATAGAAATAAGGCAAAGTAGAAATTAATAATTGAAATAATACTGAAATTCTTGAAATAATTAACAATGGGTGTAAAATAAGAATAGTATTTAATGTAACAAGAGAAGAGGAGATTTATATTTAGGAGGGATTCACAGTTCTGTGCATGCTAATACCAGGTATTTAAGAAGGACGTGTTAGTCAAGCCTGATACTCCTGTTGTGATATCGCTAACTCTTCTCCTAACGTAACATATTTCAGGGCCGTTCTCTTCTTGCGTTTCTCCTCAGTCACCCCTATTTATAGCATTTAGTTATTGGTATCTGTGATTGCTTCTGATAATACAGCATATCATGTATTTCACATCACTGATCACAGCCAGCAGTTTCTTGAGGTTTCTCATTTAAGTTTCTATGAATTAAGAAAATTCAGGAAAAATCAGTAAATTTATCTACTTGATTTGGAATTTGGAATTTCCTGGACTATTTTCATCATAGGCTTAGCTGGTCCATAGGTTCTAGACCTAGATCCTAGGCTAATGGGACAATACTTATGCTGCTTTGTATCTTATAAAAGGCTCATATATTGTAGAAATAGCTGTGAATTCTGAAAGATTTAAAGGTAAACACAGGCATGTTCTTCTCCAGCTGCCTTCACACTCATAGCAGCACAGCACACTCACAGCACACTCACACTTCACTGCCTGAAGGCTAGGTCTACATGATCCCAAAGCAACGGGTCAAAAACTTGACCAGAACCTAGTCAATTTGGTTTAAAAATCAATCAAACTGATTATCTGCCATTCTGTAGGGTGAAAATAATAACTGACAATGGGCTGAAATCTTCATTTTGCCAATAGTTAAATGAAGTGTTCTGTAGATGTGACTTGACATCTCAGAGTTGTGTTTACATGTGTTGGTGTTTACATGATGTGTTTACATGTGTTTAAATAATGAGAACAGAGAACCAGTGACACCTTGGACTTTTTTCTGTTACTGATTCTGCCTCTAACCCTTGTGTCTCCAGGGCTGAAAGGGAGAGAAAGATGGGCTCATGCCTCTCCTCAAAAGAGATAGCTGGTGTATGGCTACCTGGGGCTTTTGCAATGTCATCCATAGGAACTTTTATCAGGTAAGAAACACTTACTTTGTTAAATTTATCTCTAAGTAAGTCATGTGGACTTTTTTCTTATTAGATGAATAATGTTTTATGCTTAAATGTTTCTTTTAAAAGATACCTACAAAAAATAGACCTGCACTAGATACAATGAGCAGGAGGCTCCCTCCATGGAAATCCCAAATCTGATGAAAGTAATGCACTTTTTGAAGCAGTGTTGAAGATGCATCTATGCAGAGGTGCTTAGTTGACTATTTTTAGTTGAATCCATTTTGTGGGGACATCTTAAGGATAGACTGAATTATTGATTAAAGCGGATAATCAAACTTGTATCTAATACTACACCCAATATTTTCAATCCTGGTTTATTTAGTTTTCTCTTCATCATAGGGCTAGGGCCAGAGCCTCACCTAGCTAACAGTAGATTGGAAAAGGTGTTGAAGAGTATGAGGAGGAAATAGGGAAGGTCTGGAAGTGTGGCCCCCTATGGCAGGATTGGATCTCACTACCTCCACCCCCCAGATATTAGTGCCCTTAAACAAAGCTCCGTTTCTCTCATGAGGGCTATTTCTCTGGCTAGGGCCCAATCCTTTGAGGCCAGGAGGCTACATTTTCATCAACTAAAACAGGAATGCTACAGATAGGGTGCCCTTCTCTGCTTCCGTAATAGGGCTAAGAGAAGACTTGTATGTGCCTAACCAAGAATTGATGAATTTCATTGTGGTACCTCAAGAACAAATGCCTGATATAATACAAAAAAATATTGGATTTGGAGGAAAAGGATATGAGTCCAAAGCCCTACTCTATTACCTTGAGCAGGTTGCTTAATCTTTCTGGGCTTCATATTTCTCATCTATAAAAAATAGAATACCTGCCTAGACTATTCATTCAACGAAGCCAGAATTATACCTACTGTGTAGAGGGCATCATATTAGGTGGTGGGGAAGATATAAAGTTTAGATCAGATATAGCCCCTGTCCTGATGGAGTATATAATCTAGTAGAATTTCTCACAACTGCTCATTTTCCTCAAAAACTATTCTTCCTCTTCTAACGATCCTTTTCATGTATTTCTAAATGTTATGATCCAATGACCATGTATTATAATTATCTACAAATGGGAAAGCCAGCATGGTATAGTGGTTAAGCATATTGGACTTTGAGTCAGGAGAGGCTTGATTTTACTTTCTCATTTGGAACCTTAATAGCTGTGTAACCTTGAGCAAATCATTTTAACTTTTAGGAATATCAATTCGGCAATCTTGTGGAGGATGAATTAGAGAGAGGAGAGATTGGAGGAAGTGAGACCAATTTTGGAATAGTCCAGGCAGGAGATGATGAGGTCCTGAACCAGTGTGGTGGCATTATGAGTGGAAGAATGGGACAGATGGGATGGTTACTGTGGATGCAGAATTAACAACTGATTGGATATGGGGATGGGGTGGGGTAGGGCAGGGAGAGGCAAAAATTAATCCCTTCATATCATTCCTTATCCTTTTTTCTTCAATCTCAGTCAAGGTAAACCTTATCTCTACATGACAATACTTAAATATTTAAAATACTTGAAATAGCTATCACGTGCCACCCTGTCTTCCCTTCTTCAGGCTGACCATGTACACTAAACATCCTTAATTCCTTCAATTGATGCTCATTTAAGTGGGGTAGCTACCCCCTCCCATTCTGCTATCTAGACTCTCCCTCTATCTCTCCCCCTCCCTCTAATCTTCTTCTCCTTCTTCTTCTTCTTCTTCTTCTTCTTCTTCTTCTTCTTCTTCTTCTTCTTCTTCTTCTTCTTCTTCTTCTTCTTCTTCTTCTTCTCCTTCTTCTTCTTCTTCTTCTTCTTCTTCTTCTTCTTCTTCTTCTTCTTCTTCTTCTTCTCTTCTTCTTCTTCTTCTCCTTTTTCTTCTTCTTCTCCTTCTTCTTCTTCTTTTCTTCTTCTTCTTCTTCTTCTTCTTCTCTTCTTCTTCTTCTCCTTTTTCTTCTTCTTCTCCTCCTCCTCCTTCTCCTCCTCCTCCTTCCTCCTCCTCCTCCTCCTCCTTCCCCCTCCTCCTCTTCTTCTTCTTCTTCTTCTTCTTCTTCTTCTTCTTCTTCTTCTTCTTCCTCCTCCTCCTCCTCCTCCTCCTCCTCCTTTCCTTCTTCTATCAACAAATCAACCACCTGACTCAATTAACTCAAAAAGAATTTACTAAAAGGGCAAAATTAGAACAATTACACAGCATTCTACCCATAAACCAGATGTATACTCTTCCACCAAGGCACACAGTGTTTATGGGAGGCGGGAAGGGGGACAAATAGCCACCATAGAAATAAAGCAAATTGAGAGGAAACAAATATGGTTCATTAGGAGTAACAATAGATGAGTAGGGCAGAATGGACACAGGTATTCAGGCACATGTATGGGGAATATACATGGGCAGGGCAACTCACAACTCTGGAATCATAGGCCTATATGTTTCTCTTACTCAGGCACTGTCTTTACAAACTTCATCTATGGACAGAATGTCTATGTTGGATAGCGTCCTAGATGCTCTGCTGGGCTACTCCATTGCATTACTGCCCCACTGCTGGGACAAGCAGGTCTGCTCCTAGGTAGGCTGCTCTGTTTCTGGGCCAGGTCACTCCACTTCTGGTATGCTCTGCCCCTCTTCTAGGCTGGGCCTCTTTCCTTCTGGGATAGCACTTTGTGCTTTCAGAAGGGGAAGAGACCTCAAGCCTAGGATATGTGGAAGCAGCGCCAGTTCTATTCCTTTGACTGGATTCTAAGGTTTTCCCACTCCTCAAGCAGCAGGTAGCAGTGAATACAAGTATTGCATTTCTTTAACATATCTCTGAGGTCTTTTCTTAGTGACCATCTTTCTAGTTCACAGTCACCTAAATGAGAGAAATTCCTCTAGCTTATGGTGATAAACCAGAAAGTTCCTTACTAAATCCTCATCTCTGCCAACTAAGTCATAACCAAGCAATATACATTTGTCCAATAATCTCAAAATACTTTGGAGTCCAGAGTTACCTGGTTATCATCATTAGCAAACACCATTAATTCAGTACAATTTACAATTTTCTTTCATATATTGCTGAATATATTATATAAATATATATATATATATACATATACATATATAATTCATATAGCACATAAAATTTGCTAAATGTATAATTCACATATGGCAACACGGTACATGGAAATAAAACAACAGTATATGTAACAAAAGTACATATTAGCTCTTTATTTGGTTATTGTATAACACAGTTGACTCATGGTTATGTATGTTAATGGTGGGAATTTACTCTGAGTCATATGACTAAATTATGAAAGTAGACGAGGGTTGCTTTACAATATCAAATTAGCTGAACGTAGACAAGTACATGGTCAGAAAGCTAGATCAGGATCAAATGGCCAGCGTAGAAATAAAGCAAATTGAGAGGAAGTAAATATGGTTCATCAGACATAACAACCAAGTTCGACAGATGAGTAGTACTAGTGAGGTCTGCTAGGGGGTATAATTATTTAATTGGGGGTTGGGGGAGTGCTAACCACCTTACCAGTTCTACTGCTAACAAACTATCTGCCCTAACTATTGAAGACTTTTTCCCAATTGTAGAAGGGTTGTGAACTGTACATTTAGAGGAAATATTTATTTTTGTTCAGTCATTTTGCAGTCATATCCAATTCTTCATGACCTCATTTGGGGTTTTCTTGGCAAAGATACTAGAAGGGTTTGCCATTTCCTTCTACAGCTCATTTTATGGATGAAGAAACTGAGGCAAACAGGGTTAAATGACTTATTCAGGGTCATACAGCTAGTGTTTGAGGGCAGATTTCAACTCAAATCCTCCTGACTCCATGGCCTGCACTCTATCCACTATGCTACCTAGCTACCCAATTAGAGGAAATATAAACCCCAACAAAATTGAGGATCCTTGAAATATTGAAATGGATATTGTCACTATAGTTAATTGCTTTTTATACTTTTTTTTTAAGGAAAAGGACTGGTAGGTGTATGTTCCTAATCTTCCTAGTCTCTAGCACTCAAACCCTATGGCTTGAATAATATTTAGATCCATTTGTCCAACAAACTTACTGCCAGTTGGAGGCAAAACATTCTAATTGCAGAGTTAGTTCTTTTTAGAGGAGCGTAATCCTCTTGAAAGTTGAATCTAAATGTATAAAATACCAAGGAAATATGCTACGATGGAAAATAACACTGTACAAGAACACTGAGTCAGGAAGCTTGTGTCCTAGTTCCAGCTCCAACCCAAATATTAAGGGAGACCTTGGGAAATTCATTTCACCTCTTTTCCCCATAATCTCCTTATTTATGAAGTGAAAGACAGTACTAAGCAATTTCTAATGCTCTTTCCAGTTTTTTTAAACAAGCGATATAAAATTTTAAATGTCACAGCTCTATTTTCTAGTGTTCTCTTTAGAAGTTGAGGAGAACCCAAGTAGAGAAGCTATTTGTTTCCTTCTATTCACTAACTTTGAAAAATACTGTCAAAAGAAGGAATTGGAGAAATAGTATTACATCAAGAAAGAATACATGTACTGTGGTCTCAGAAGTATATGAATTCTGAAAAAACCAATGTTGTTTCTAAAAGTAAAAAGTTTTGGAAACAAGGTCCTGCTCAAGCTCCCTCAGGATACACACACACACACACACACACACACACACACACACACACGCACGCACACACACACACACGCACACACACACACACACACACGCGCGCACACACACACATACCACTGTAAAGACTCTCCAATGAACCCAAGAAGGGGGTCATCAGAATTACAAAAACTGGGGGAATCATGATGTGTCTTGATAGAGACAATCAGTCAGAATCCACAGAAGTGTTTTACTCTCAGACAATGTGTTTCTTGTATCAGAATCTTTACATTGTCCCAGAATCAGAAAGTGGATAAAGCCAAGTGTCTTGTTCACAATAATTAAGGAATGACTAAATCTACGTGTTCAGGTTCTTCTTTTCTAATTCCCAAGTTTACCTACTTCTAAATGCTAAAAATGGAATTGATGTTAAGTTTTTCAATACTATCTGACTCTTCATGACCCAATGGACCATACTGTCTATGGGATTTTCTTGGCAAAGATACTGAATGGCTTGCCATTCACTTCTCCAGTGAATTAAGGCAAATAGAGGTTAAGTGACTTGTCCAGAGTCACACAGCTGGCAAGTACCTGACAGCCAGATTTGAACTCAGGTCTTCCTGACTCCAGGTCCAATGCTCTATCCACTGAGCCATGTAGCAGCTCAAACATGTGGTAGTTTCCAGTGATGTGATCAATTTTTTCCAATAAAAGTATAGTTGCCATTATATTCCTTGGACTAGGTAGTATTAACATTTTTAATTTACATTTTTAATGCCAAACCACAATAAATTTCATATCAAAATATTTTCTTTACTATGGTATTCACTGACATGATATGAGTCATGGTCAATGAAAGAGCACTTATTAAGCACTTGCTGTTTTCTAGGCACTATGCTAAATGCTGAGGGTATAAAGAAAGACAAAAAAAAGAAAGACGGAAACATGGTCTCTGTTCCCCAGAGGCTCACATTCTAACAGGAGGGACAATGCACAAACAACTATGTATGTAAAAGATATATACAGGAAAGCAGTGGCAGTGGGAGAAGAGAAGATAAAAAGCAAGAGCAAACTCCAATCCAGCTTTAGCCTCATAAACTAAGCTGTGGTTTCCTTATAGCTATCATAGGTCCTTCCATTGCTTTGTGGTTCATCTGCAATTTTTATTCTTCTGAAAATTGTTCTCACCAAGAAGAGACATGGCTCACCAAAGGTGCTTGCCAATGTGATAGAGGATCTCTTGTACAAAGTTCAAATAGAAGAGGGGTAACAATAAGGTTATAGAGATGATCCTATTTGCGTATGAAATTTTCATAATTGCATGAAATGCTGGGATACTACAGGGTCTCCTAATAAGATTATTTATCCTTTAAAACAGTAATTCTCAAAATGTGGTCCAGTGACCACAGAGAACCCTTTCAGGAGGTCCACAAGGTAAAAACAATTTTCATAATAATATTTTTATGTTTTAATTTCTAATATAGAAAATCAAGAGATATAACCCATATAAACAAAAGACCTCTGAAATCTTGAATAATTTTTTAAAATGCAAAATAGTCCTGAGGAAAAAAAGTTCAAGAACTATTGCCTTAAAAACAAAAATTAACCTCACCATTCACATTGGAAAAACAACGTGGATGAAAAATAATTCCCACTTTTTCCACAGCACTAAACAGATAGACCATTGGCATATGTAATTTACACACATAACCTGAATAGCTACTACAGATACGGGTACAATGGCTTGTACTAACAATTGCATTGGAGCTGGAAATCAGGCATGTTAAATGCTATTATTACTTTACACCCATTGTTAGTTATTTCAATAATTTCAGTATACAATATTGCCCTGAGAGGTGTTGCTGCTGCTGCTGCTGTTGTTATTTTTGAGTCCTTTTCAGTCATGTCTGACTCTTTGTGACCCCAGAGATACCAGAGTGCTTTGTAATTTCCTTCTCCAACTCATTTTACAGACATGTAAACTGAGGCAAATGGGGTTAAGTGACTTTTCCAGGGTCACACAGCTAGTAAGTGTCTGAGTCTGTATTTTAACTCATGAAGATGAGTCTTCCTGACTCCAGATCCAGCAGTCTATCCACTGCACTGCCTAGCTGCCCCTTACCTCCTTCAGTGCCTTCTTTTTTGAAATTCCCTCCTGTTTACATTGTATACATGAGTGTGTGTGTGTGTGTGTGTGTGTGTGTGTGTGTGTGTGTGTGTGTAGTATGTACAAGATTGTTTGTGCCTGGTTTCCCCAATTAAGAGGTGAGCTTTTTAAGGACAAGAACAATGCTTTAGACTTTCTTTGTTATTTCCAGCATTAATCACAGTGCATGGAATACAATAAGTATTTAATAATGTTAACTGACTGACTATTCATGTGACCATGGACAATAACCTCTCTCAGCTTGTTTTCTTATTTGTGTAATGGGGGTAATAATTTCTGTCATCCTCACTACACAGATTAGGGCTATTTTAAGACTCAAATGAAATATGTATTAAAATGCTTTCCAAACTTTAATGTATATTAAGTTTTTTTGTAGGCTACATAAATATTAGTTGTTATTATTAATCCAGATCTTCTGGCTCTAGTCAATCCTTCCATTATAGCATGCTACCTCTATGCAAACCCAGAAATAATATTCATGGATAAAAGCAATAAACAAATATGCATAAATTATAAATTGGTCAGAGTCATATGAAATGGCCCACATAGACATCATTCTTTGCTATTATCTAAATTGGTCCCAGTTCTAAAGTTCTGAGACCAAAATAAGTCAGATTTCTCTTCCATGTTTCTTCCAGATTTCTCTTCCTTTCAAATACTTGAATATGGTTATTATGTTCCTCCTAATTTTCTATTCTCCAGGCTAAATATCACTCATTCCTCCAACCAAAGGAATGTTCTTCACTGCCAGACAATTTCTAGGCCATGTCTTCGGGTGCTAGTTATGACCCAACATTGTGAACCAATTGCTCTCAGGCATCTAATCTCATGAATGTGACCTTTGCTACCTGGCACATACAACAGAAGTAAGAAGCATAGCATCAACATTTCTACATTGTGTTTACTGACCTTTCAAAAGCATTTGACACCACTAACAACAGCTGGACTACGACAGCTACTAAGTACCTTTGGCTCCTTGAATCCCACCCATAACTGAACAAGAGTCCCCTCTAAGACCAATGGACCATAGATTGAGAATTGGAATTGGAAGGAGCTTTAGCAGTTGTGGCTCCAATCCCCTCATTTTATAGATGAGGAAACCAAAGCCCAGAGACATTAAGTGATCTGACCTAGGTCACACAGGATTGAAGTATAAAAATCAGAATTTGAACCCAGGTCCTCTGACTCCAAATTCATCATTCTTTGCGCTGTGTATAACACTACCTCTCATCATTCCACAGTCATTGATCCAGCCTTTGTTCGAAGAACTCTGTTGAGGAAGTACCTATTACTTCCTGAGTCAATCTACTCTATTTTTAGACATTTGTAATTGTTAGAGAGCTTTCCCTTCTATCAAACCTAACTTTAATGCTTTGCAATTTTCTCTCATTTCTCCTAGATCTGGTTCCTGAGGCCAAACAGAACAAATCTAATTCTTTTTCCATGAGATATCCTTTCACATACTTGAAGACAGCTATCATCTCACCCTGGAATCTTTTTTTTTTTGGCTGTATCACCCTGTCCAAATCATTGGACCTCTCTAAGCCTCAGTTTTCCATTATACAAAATGGGATTGTGATGAAGGTAAAATAAGATAATGTATATTAAGCACTTTACAAACCTTAAAGCACTATGTAAATATTAGCTATTACTATTCTATTTTCAATCCATCTATCAATTGACAAAGCATTTACTGAGCATTGATCATACACCAGACTCTGCACTAGGTACTCAATATCTCCACTCCCTTTAACCATTCCTCATGTGGTTTGAACTCAAAACCGTTCACCATTCTAGTTGCATTCCTCTGGATGCAGTTCAGCTTATCAATCACCTTTGTAAAACGTGGCTTTCTATAACTGAACACAATACTACAGATATAGTAAGACCAAGCAATACTACAGATATAGTAAGACTTTCTTCAATAACCCTATGATTTGACTTTCTTTCCTTTTCTGGAAGTATTCACAGACTGGTAGGACAAGGGGATATTGTTGACAATACACCTAGATTCCAGAAAGGTATTTAATAAAGTGTCTCATATTTTTCTGTTGAATGAGATCTAGAAATGTGAAGTAAATGTAGTCAGTTGGATGCTAAACTGGTTAATGATATGACCCAAAGAGCAGTGACTAATGGATTAATGTTATCATGAAAGAAAGTCTCTAACAGAGTGTCCAGATGGATTTGGCTTTAGTCTTCTACTGTTTAACATTTTTATCAGTGACTAATGAAGAAATAGACAAGAATGGGAAGGAAAGGATAATTGATCTATGAAAAGAGAAGGCAGATGAGGGCAACAAGGTCTTATCCAACCACTCCCACCCCCCAGGCTACCTTTAGCCAGCCTGCAAAAGCAGAGCAAGCTTAGATTTCTAGAATGGTGTTTTCTAAATAGGCTTTCATACCACAAAGCTAATTAGAGTGACAAGTGCCAGATAAAGAGAGGTAGGTGACACTTCTTTTTGACCAAGTGATAAACTACTGAAAATTCTACTTGCCTGATTTTCCTTAATATGAGTGCATTTGTCTTCCCCTTTGTTCTATGCATCCCTATGCAAGTTCTTGCTCAGTGGAATGTACTTCAAGTAGTCAGATGCTGTAGGGATAGTACAAATTAATATGGCTAGGTGGCTATGAGCATTCTTATAACACCTTCTGAACTCTTCACCATTCTCTTGGATATGTCTATTTCATATGCCATGGGATTCAATCAGTCAGAAATTGAAGGAACCTGACGGATGACATCTCTAGCATATCTGTAGGTGACATACTGCGGAGGAACAACTGATGAATCAAAAAAGATAAAAAGTATCCACAAAGATCTTGACAAAGTAGGCTGGTGGGCTAAATTTAATAAGAGTAAATGTAAAGTCTCACAAAAGAGTTCAAAAACTCAATTGGTCATGGGTAGGCTAGAGGAAAAAGATGAACAAAGAGAGGGACAAAGGAAAAGGCAAAGAGAGTTGGGTGAAAGACAAAAGTTAGGCAGGTTCCCTGGTGATATATACATTTATTCAGAGGGCAATAGAAAGAAATAAAAATATTTAAGAAGATGTATTCTTTGTGCTGCTTATTCCTCTTCCTAGAGGAATAGGAATACTAGGGACAATCTGCATTAAAATATCATTATCAGTGTGGGTAATGTGGAAATATGTTTTTCATGACTTCATGTGCATAAAGGGCATCATTTTTCTTACATTCTCAATGGTTTGGGGTAGAGGGAGAAAGGAAAGAGAGAATTTGGACCTGAAAATAAAAAATAAAATTTAAGACTTCATGGTAAGTTGGAGGGAGAAATTTGCTTCATCCTGACAATTATGAAGCTACTTATCGGTCCTCTTCCATTTAGTGCTGGAAGGAGCCTCAGAAATCATCTCATTCAACCCTTAATTTTTTACACAAAAGGAAAACGAAGCCAAAAAAGATCAATACCTTTCACAAGGTCACATAAGCTAGGCAGAATTCAAGCCCATGACTTCTTACTTCAAGTGTACTTCTGTTGGGCCATTCTCTTAGACAAGGATGAGTAGTTGAGATACAACATTCTCTGCAACTGCATTCACTTCCTCAGAGGTTCCCTTAGTCTTCTGAACTGTGGTTCTAGTACTTAAAAGTTGCTTGACTAGTGCAGGATCAAATCCCATCCTGAAGGACCAAAGAAATCAACAGTAGCTGCAGAGGTCACCTGGGCTGATAAGCTTAAAAACAAATCTGAATCATATTATATGGATATGAAGCAAACACTGTTCACAACAGCTTAGAGATTGAAGAGATACCGGACTACATTTATCTCAGTTCTCAACATCATTAGGACAGCTTGGACTATGTGAATGCAAAGATATACCACCTGACTTGGATACATTTCAGGAAAACCTGCATAGTGAAGCTGATAATGAGGTGTTCTTCATTAGGGCAGAAATGTTCAACTCCAGAGCATTATCTGTGATACAGATTCAAAGATTAATCAGAATGAGGAGAGGATTTAAAGACCATACCACATCAGGAGCAATTGAATGGAATAGGGATGCTTAGCCTGGCAAGTTGCCTACAATGGCTCTCTTCAAATACCTGAAGGGCTATATATGTGAGGAGTTAGGCTAGAGTCCTTATCCCTAGAATGAAGAACCAAGATACATTTGTGAGAAGAACAGATACCGATTTTGGTTTAACATAATGAAAAATTTCGTAAGAAATAGAACTATCCCAAAGTATACTTAGCTGCTTTGGGATTTAGTAACTTCCTTGACTGTAGAGTTCTTGAAGTAGATTGTCAGCTGCTGTCAAGTAGGGGTCAGAGGAAGAAGTGATAAATAGTGGGAGTGAGTTACTCCCTGTTGTTCTCGTCAGGTACTAAGGAGGACTCTTTGTTAGCTTGATAACAATAAAGAAATCAGTTATCTTTCTGGGGTTTATATCTAAGATATGACAGAGGACCTTCCAAGATTTCTCCAGTTAGATGACTACTACCCATTTTTAGTGATTCGTGTGGGCACAAATGTTACTCCCAGAAAGAACCTAGAAGACTTTGCTAAAAATGGCAGTCCCCAGCAAGAAACTAAAGACCTTAAGGGCACAGGTGGTGTTTTTGTCACTGCTGCCTGTTAAAGGAAAAGGATTCAGAAGAGAAAGGCAGATTTGGGAAGTGAACAGATGGTTAAGAAGATGGTGTTTGAGAATGGGACTTGGATTTCTGGACCACATCTTAAAATGTAGGAATGACAGGTTCCTGGCTAGGGATGGAGTGAACCAAACACGAGCTGGTAAGATTGTATTTGCCTGGAGCCTTTTAAACCTAATCAAAAGGACTAAACTGAAAAAAGAAGATGGAGGGAAAAACTGCTTATGTATATTCACTACGCTACATAGCATAGAGAGTAGTTATAATGTAGGAGACAAGCAGTTGAGACACTTGGAAGTTTGAAAGAGACAGAATACAAGAAAGAAATGAGTAATGAACCCCATAGTCTCTGATGTCTATACGTAATGCTATATAATATATTCATATCTACTATATGGTACCATACAAAGTATTGGTAAAAAGCAAGATGAACTAGAATTTTAATCCAAGAAGACAAAATTGTCCATTGAGACTTTGAATATTAGTCTGGAAAGAAATGCAATATTCAAAATGAGCAGATATTAAAAAAAGAAATACTTGTTTGAAAAAAATCCAGGAAACAAAGAGAATAAGCATGGTGGAAAGCATCTGGATAAAGATCAATAGGGGCAGAAACAGAATGAAAATTGTCATCCGAATATATTAGAGACCACCTGGGCAGCAAGAAAACTTTGGGAAGTGGATCACAAACCTGGCACAGAGGAATGATAGCGTAGTGATGAGAGACTTCAATTATCTGGACATCTGCTGAACTCTGTCTTTGCCAGAAACAGAGCAACTAATAACTTCTTGACTTGTTTTAATGACAATTTTATCATGGAAAAGGTAGTAAAATAAAAAAGGAGAAATTCTACACTGGATTAGATTCTCATCAATGAGAAAGATTGGGTTGCTGGGGTTGCTGTAATGGGAAACTCAGTGGCAGTGAGGGCACTGACGAGTCCATCATAGGATTTGTGATAGAAAAGAGGACATCTGATCACAAACTGACATGAACCCTAGATTTGGGGAATGGAAATTTCAATGCATTCAGAGAAAGGATAGGGAGGATCCAATGGACTAAAATTATGTAAGAGAAGTCAGCCCAGGTGGGATGGGAAGCTATCATGAATGAAATTCTGAAGGCACCAATAGAAATAACTCAAGTTAGGAGAAAAAGAAGTTGTCTGTAGAGACTACAAATGCAGATGCAAAAGAAAGGCACCAAATAATTTTGATTTCTAAGTCATATGGAATCAAAGGCAGGTAATGCAGAATAAATATAGAACATGGCACAGCCCTTGGAGGAATAATGTTAAAAGTGATAAAGGTAAGAGTGATCTGAGGCTGACAAAGAAAGCTAATGATTAAAATAAGTTTTATTTTTCAAGCTATTTCGGGGAAAAAGTGAAGGGGTGGAATGGTGATCACTGATAGCAGAGAGAAAGAAAATCAGTTCTATCCTTATTTTGCTTCTGTTTTCTCTGTCAGGGAAAGGGATCATTGGACTGGCAAAGACATACGAAAAATGATTAATAGAAATTTATACACAAGATAAATAAGAGGACAAGAAGAGAGCACCTACGTGGCTTTATTGAGTTCAAGTTCCCTGAATCAAATAACCTATTTTCTAAAGTACTGAAAGAACTAGGGAATAAGATTTCTGAATTATTGTCAGCGATATGTGAGACATTATGGAGAACCTAGATTCATGTCTCACCTCTGACACATGCTGCCTTATGGCCTGCAGAAAGTCGCTTACCATCTCAATGCCCCAGCCAACTGTCTAACAGTCTAAGTTGCAAAGCAGAAGCTGATTTACAGTGATAGAGGGAATTCTCTCCTTGGGACTTCCCTCTATGAATGAGGTCACAAGTCTGGCACAAACATCCTCTTCCTCCTTCTCCTCTTCATCATCGCCATCATCATCCACAAGAAAAGATCATAATCAGAACATATCTAGAGTATTGGGTTAAGTTCCAGGAGCCACAATTTAGAAAAGATATTTATGCATAGTAAAATGTCCAGAGGAGAACCTGGACAGCAGAAGGCCTCACATCCATGTTGCAAAAGGACCAGTTGAAGGTGATTAGGGATTTTTAGCCTAGGGAACAGAAGATTTAGCAGGGATAGGTTGGCTCTCTTTAGGTATATGAGGAATGCTCATATGGAGAAAGGATTAAGCTTGTTTTACTTGGTTCCAGGGAGCAGAAGTAGGAGTGATAGCTGGAAGTTCCAAACAGGAAGACAGATTGAGCTCTTTGAAAGGAAATCTTCCTCTCAAATGGAGCTTTCCAAAAGTGGAATGGAATGACGATTGGGAGGTAGTAAATGCTCTCTCATTGAAGGTATATAAGTGTATTTATCAAGGAATACAAATTATTTCTAAAACTTAGAGTACTTTATAGATTACAGTGTAGAGAACATTCTTGATAAGTTATAGATTAGACTAGGTGTATTCTCAGGTCCTTCCCACCTCCAAATTCTGTGCTTTTTAATCCTCAATGATTTCTTGACATTTGGAATTGTTAATTTCAACTTCTTGAAATACTCTATGCCCTTGGCCTCTATGACACTGCACTGTCAATAAATTCTAAACTCCCTCAGCCCAAGATTCACAATCTCCCACAATTTTCCACTTTCCTACCTCTACAGCTTTATGACTCATTATTTCTATCCACAACCCTGTACTCCAGCAAACTGTTATACTTGTGTTCCTGAACCATATATCATGTATCCCAGCCTCTGAACTTTTACTCATGTTTCCCACTCCCTGGAATACCTCTAACTCCTTGCCTCTTGCATAAACATTATTTTTCCTTCAAGGACCAGCTCAAGTTGTATCCACTTTACAGATGAGGAAAATCAAACCCAGAGAGATTAAATAATTTGCCCAACACCACATAGATGCATTGCTAGACTCATTTTTGGACTCCTAAACAGGTTTTTTTATTGTTTTTACTCCTACCACCATTGATGACAGTGATGGTCCTCCTCTTTTCTCTTTAGACGCTCCATCTCTACGTCTTTTATTGGCTTCTCTTTCTCTTCCTAACAATGGGTGTCCCCGAAGTTTCTCTCTTTTTCACTCTTCTATGTTTTCAATCACTCTCATGATGAGCTCTCATGGCTTCAGCAATCACGGAGTTATTGGCTCTCAAATGTCCATCTCCAGGTCTCACTAATACTGTTATCTTGAACGTTCAAACTTCTTTCCGTATGTACATCTTTACTTAGATGTCATGTCTTACCTCACCTCATCTTCAACACATACAAAACTAAAATCATAACTTTTCCCTAAAAAAAATTCACTCACTATTTCTCCTTTTCTATTTGAGCTAACACTTCTGTTTTCATGGAATAGAAATTTGAGCATCATCTTTGCTTCCTCCCTATGCTCGCTCTCTCTCTCTCTCTCTCTCTTTCTCTCTCTCTTCTTCCTGGGGCCACATTTGTCTCACTTCTCATCACCTTATTTTTAGATTCCTTCAACAGACTCCTCATGTCTCCCCTTTCAATGTTTCATCGTTATACTTCATTATGACATTTGGAGAAAGATGACTAATCTTCCTTGACTTCTACCATGGCATTCTTATATTCCAGCACTGGCAGTGGCTTTCTGTTGCCTGTTATATCAAATGTAAACCCCTCTGCCTGACTGTGAAAACTCTCCTCAATCAAACTTCTTCCCATAATCTTCTAAAACCATCTACTTTAAATCACTATTATGCACGCTCTTCTCCAGTTAGTCCAACTACTTTGCCAATGCCTTCTTATGCTTCATTTGATTATTGCTTATTGAATACTTTTGCTCATGCTCTTCCCATCCATACTGACCATAGTTATCTCCTCAACATCTATTGATCTTGTGCAGCCTTCCAAGACCAGTTCAACATCTATTTTGGCCATGCGACATAGTGGAGAGAGTGCTGGTCATAGAGTAAAGAGACATGGGTTAAATCCTGTTTTGGTATTTACTTGCTGTGTGACCATGGGCAAGTCACTTCACTTTCTGAACATCATTTTTTTCATCTGTAAAAATGTGGAAAACAAAATTTCCACTATTTAACTCATGGGGATTTCAGTAAAGGTTTTATAAACCTTAAAGTATCTTAGAAATTCTCCGTGAAACCTCCTTTGACTTCTTAATTTCACACAGATCTCTTCTTTTTCTTGAACTCCCAGTTGCTTACAGACTCTGAACTTGACATTCTGTCTCCTACTCCATTTCTTTACACAGACTCTGTACCTAGACTGTGTCTTTTCCTCAGTTACATGGCTTAGAACCCTTAGCTTACTTTAAGGCTCAGATCATGTACCACCTCCTGGGGTGACATTTCCTGATCCCTTTAGTTGTTAGTGTTCTCTCCCTCCTCAAATAATCATGCATATGCTTCACTGTTGTGTTCTCCCAGAAGCATGTAGGCTGTGTGAGGGCAAGGACTATTTTTTCTTTGTTTCTTTGTATTCCCAGCACTTAGCATAATGTCTTGCACATATTATGTATGTTTAGGGGGAAAGAGTGGGCTGATGCAATCCCTACATGGAAGAAGCTGGGGAGCTTGTTTCTTTCTGGAAAGGCATGATGTTGTGCAATAGAAGTGCTTTGGAGAGACTTGGACCACTAGTCATCCAGATTTTTCTTTCTCATCACAGGCTTTTTCCAAATGCTGTCATTGGAGAAGGAAAATGAGCTGCTGAGGGCTCTGGGAAGATGAAGGGTTTGGGGCTCCCTCTCCCCCTGGAGCCAGCATATAACTGAGTGCATAACCTATTTTTGTATCTCTGTTGTGTTCATTCTTCCCTTCTTGGTGAAAAAGGTTGGACATGTCTATTACCTTATGATCTTTGAAAGATCAGGAGAATGAGCCACCAGGATGTCTGTGAGTGGAATCTATGCTGGGTTTTGCAGCCAGCCAGTACACCATTGATGCTTTGAGGAAGAACTGTTGAGATCCAGTCCATCAGTAGCTGAACCATCCAGCTACAATACCCCATTTAGACATAAACTTGATGAGACCGATGCTACATAGAAATTGCAGTTTGTTTGAACCCACTATCAGTAGGGACCAAAGTGGTATAGAGTATCTTTCCCAGGTATTGTCAGAGGGAATATATTTCTACTTCCATTCTTTCTATATTGTCAAGATAAATACCTCTTTGTAAAAGTTAATCAATCTTAATTGATTAACTGGAACTACGGCATTAATCAAAGGAAATTAACAGGAAACCACAGTGGAATGGGGGCTGATAGAACTCCCTGAGGGGTTCCCCTGGAATTTTGAGGACATGTAGCCAGCCTTGCTTTGAGTGAGCAAATCCAGATAAGTCATTACATGTGCTTTGTATAAGCATGTAGATTGCATTGGATTGGATTATCAGCGTCAAGAATGTTAGGTCACTTGGAAAAGAGGGTGTGCTGTGACACCAGAGAGATTCCTTACAATTACATCTATATCCAGCCATTTTTTAAAAATAGATGTTGTCAAGGATGCAGAGGGGTTAACCAAAGAAGATGTTGATTAGAAGCCTTCTGGTCATCTGGTTTGAGAAGAGAAGGGGTCATTCATGGATGCATTTGTTCAAGGTTGTTGGGTTTTACTTTTATAGACATTCACATACTTATTTAGTTATTTTGTTCTGCATTTTCTCTGGGGAGCATTTATTTCCCTCTGCCAGCTGCTGTACCAATCCCACTGAGTGCTCCTGGCTAGAGTGGTAGAGTAAACGAGCAACTTCTCAGCTCCACGGTCTGCTATTAGTTTCTACGTAAAGCAGGAGTCTCAAAATCTGTGATTTGCATAAACTCAAGATAATTGTAAGGCTAGACACCCCTTGAAGAAATGGTCCTTCTGAAGCAGAGGTGGCAGTGGAGAATACTGAGAGAATGTGTCTCTGGGCCCAGTTTTAGATCTGACTTTTAATTTCTTCTTCGCCGTCTTAAATTTTTCCCCCCTCGAATTCATCTTAACTGCCTTTGGCAGTATTTTCTGTGCAGGATGGTGGTAGAGCTGGGAACATGTTTCAATAACAGATGGACTGGGCTGTCTATGTGGTAGGAATGACAGTCATTCCTTTGGCCTGATGTTCCAGATAAATCTTTGGACAATTCACATGGGAAAATAATCACAAGATGCATGGTTGTCGAACCTTCTCAAAGGGAGCCAGAAAAATGTCTTTGTGCTGAACCACACTGCAGAATGGGGAGGGAGAAACAATATGCATTAAATGCTAAAAGGTTGCATTTCTGGAATGTCAAAGGAAACAGAAGGACAGAGCTGAGGGGGGAGGGAACTTTAAGCTCCTTGGCTAAGACAGAGCAATTGATGCTACTTGCAATTGTCCACATCCATAGCCCTGATGAATGATGCTAAACTCATAACATAGCCAACTCTTGATTATGTCTCACCACAGAGGCTACAGCTAACACAGAGTCCAGTGCTCCAACCTGCTGTTTAGGCTGAATTGGCATCCACCTGCTCAGGCTTTGCCCAGGGGTAGGAGAATAGGACAAGAGGTTTCTCTTGCTTCCTTCCTCCCAAATTCAAAAGACAACTCTTTAGCAATCCCCAGAATCGGAATAAAAGGAACAATATTGGGAATAAATGAAATCTATAATCATTGTCATTCCATCATCCAGCAATGTTTTTTCTTTTTATCAGAACTACTACGATGATTCTATTTGAAATTCCACTCCTCCTTTCTCCACTTTTTCTCTTGATTTAAAGGAAGATTTTTCGAGCCTATAGATCCTCTTTGATCCTATCCTCCTCTTCTGGGGCCTTGTTTTTACATTGATTCCCATATTTAATTTCCATTGTTAACCTTTCTGACTCCATTAACACCTTCCTTTTGCCTAAATTATGCCCATGTCTCTCCTGTCTCCACCAAAATAACAATAGTAACAGCAAATGAACTTATCTTAACTCTGTTCCTTACTCAGGATATCATACTACCTCCTTTGCTGCACCACCAAATTTCTCAAGAACACAGTCCATTTAACTAGGTATGGTAGAGGATGAACCAAATCTAACAATTATAACTCTAATGGAAGCTGTCAGTGTTAGTGGGAAGGTGGAAACCCTGGCCATTGTAGATCTAAAAAGGGCAAATATATCAGAGATTTCTGCTTGAGATTAAAACAGATTCTAAGATCCTGGTCAAGTGCCACAGGCTACCTGATAAGATTCCCATGACTCCTGTGTAAAAGCTTTCAAGAATACAGAGGATGAATGTTGGTTCCCCACCTTACCCCCATAGCCATAAGATCTTTGAGGTCCGAGACTGCTTTTTGTTTGTTTTGTTTTATCTTATGTGCCTGGAAAATAAGCACATGGCACTTAGTAAGTACCTGATAAATGCTTGCTGAATTAAATTAAATTGAAATGTTGAGTATGAGACGCATATGAAGCATCACATTGGTAATTTCCAACAGGCAGTTTTGATGAGCTATGAGAGCTCAGGGGAGATGAGAGCTGGATATGTAGATGTAGGTGTCATTGAGCCCACAGAAGCTGATGAGATCAGCAAGAAAGTATATAGAGAAAAGAAGAGGTGGTCCAGGACAAGACCCTGGGGTATACCTAAACAGAGGAGGCAAGCCATGAGTGATGATGCAGCAAAAGATGCTGAGAAGGAATGGTCAGACAGGTAGGAGGAGAAATAAGAGAAAACAATGTCATGTAGCTCCAAGGAGGACAATCTCCATCGCAGCATGGGTGGGGGGCCATCAGCATTTGGATGTTGTTGGGATGATACATGTGAATTAAACTTTAGAGACTTAAACTGTCTCATGTATATACCAGTGGTAACTTTGGAAAATACAAGCACACTAATAGCAGCCAGGAGGTTTTATGAACAGTTTTATGCCAAGAGATTGATGGCTACCTAAAGTGGTTTGCATTTTCTAGTAGAGGATTGATTGACAGCGAGATTCATTACCCTCTCCACAAATTGGAATTTTTACCTTTAAAGTTGACTGTTACAAACTCCAAGACTATGTAGACAGTTAAATTCCAAACACAGATATACAACAACCCACAGATATATACTGACTAGCACTAAACTGAATGCTGCCAGCCAGAGATGGATAGCTAGCTGCAATAGGCAACTATGAATTACCAGCCCAGGGAAGATCTGTGTGGATGAGGATGTTCTCTCTAGTAGTCCTCCTGTGATGGAAATCCATGGTCATATTTACAGAGAGAATAAAGGCAATCTGTGACATGAAGGGAGCTGAGTTGCTCACATAAGAAAGCACAGCTGAGAATCTGGGACTTCCTCCAGAGAGTGTCCCACTGATGAAAGTAAACATAGTAGCTAGCACTCAACCAAACTCCCTGCCCCAGTTGTACTTGGGTGATTGGCAGCCGCAACAGCTGCAGGGTGAAGGCCTATGGGAAGTAATGTAGGAACCAAAAAGGCGGTGGGTGGCGAGGGGGTGCAGAACATGACCCTTAGAGAATCAAGTTTAACTCCTCACAAAGTACTCACCTACTAATAAAGTGGCAGAAGTTTGAGGGGATGGAATAATACACCAGATCATAATGTATTCAATATGAATTACCAGAAAGTAGTTGGTATGACAGGCCTACCAATCCACGGCCAAGAAAGTGCTGTTGTTTAGTTGTTTCAGTCACGTCTGACTCTCTGTGACTCCATTTGGGGTTTTCTTGGCAAGTATACTGGAGTGGCTTGCCATTTCCTTCTCCAGCTCATTTTATAAATGAGAAAACAGAGGCAAACAGGGTTAAGTGACTAGCCCAGGGTCACACAACTAGCAAGTGTCTGAGGCCAGGTTGGAACTCCCCAAAATGGGTCTTCCTGACTGCAGGCCTGGTACACTGTGCCACTTAGTTGCACTACACAGACATACCCAACTAATAATCAAAAAGCTTTTTGCAGCAGCCATAGTGTTGTGTGAGAAGTAATTCTCTTGAGTATAACCTCCCTTCTAAGATCAAGCATGCTACATAGGAAAGGTCACTGTCTCTGGGGTTAGAGGACCCACCTGTGCTATGTACTTAGCTGAGTGATCTTGGACAAGTCACTTAACTTCTGTTGGTTTCAGTTTCCTTGTATGAAAAACAAGGAAATTAAACTAGTTAGTCTCTAATGTCCTTTCTAAGTCAAGATGGTTGACTCTTTCAGACCAAGATCATGATTTTGAGAACTAGTTTTTCTAACAAGTGCTAGCCTTGGCAGCAATCAAAGAATTTTAATTGGTGTCCTTGCCGTCCTTTAAGAGAGTTATAGCCAGAATGGTTAAATCATACTGTACTGAGTTTGCTAGGAACCCTGAGGCCAGAACAGAGAGTTTAGTGGAGTCAATATGCGGCATTTCTACTTCATTCATAAAATTCTGCCCCTTATAATGCAACAGGCTTTACTTTGTGCTTCCTGAGGTTTAGGTGAGAATTAAAAAATTTACCACCTTTGATTACTGATCAATGTGAAGGTGAAGGAGATAGGAAGTGCATCACACAGCTGAGAGATCACTGGAAAGAGACCTACTGTTATCTGTACCCTCAGCTTAGAAAAGCAGGGTGATCTGTTGTTGGGACCTCCAGCCAGGGGGTCAAGTTCTTCTCTCAAATGTTGGTGTCCAAGAAAATTATAATAATAGTGGACTGCTAAAGATCCGTACCATACTCATATTTAAAAAAAAACAACTAAAAAAACAGGCCAACTGCCAGTTTACACACGGCCCTGGACAAGATCTGGGCACAATAAAAGACAATACAATATAATACAAACCATAAAAGAGTCATTTGGGCATCTTGGGGAATAAAGAAACAGAAACAATGGGGAGTCAGAGAAGGGCCCAGACACAAGCTGTAGCTAGACAGTTGTTGTCCATATAGGGAACATATGAGTCAAAGTCCAAAAAAAAGCAAAAACTGACAACATCAACATTAACAAGCATTCATTATGTCCTTACTATGTGCCAGGCATTGGGGATACAAGGAAAAGCCAAAACGTAGTCCCTGCCCTCAACAATATGCAAACTACCATGCACATAAAATATAGAGAGTATAAATGGGAGATAATCTCAGAGTAAATGAACTAGAAGAAGGGAAAGGCCTCTTCCAGAAAGAGGGATTTGAGTTGGGTCTTAAAAGAAGACAGAGAAACCAAAAGGGGAGAGAGAATTCCAAGTATGGGGGACAACTAGTGAAAAAGCATAGAATTGGGATACAGAGTGCCACATGCAAGAACAGCTAGTAGGCCAATGTAGCTGGATCATAGAGTATGGGAAGTAATGTGTCAGAGGATTGGGAAAGAAGCAAGAAGAGAGGTTGTGAAGGGCTTTAAAAGCCAAATAGAGGATCCTAGTTAAGGAATTTCCCAGAATACTCACATCTAGCTCAGTAAATAATTCCCCTTTCTTCTCCTCATCAGAATACTTCCCATTTCCAGCTGCCTACTGAATATCTCCACACATCATCATTTGGATCTAAACCGGTCTAAAATTAAACTTACCATCTTTCCCAAAGAGTCACTCATCCTCTTTCTCTTGATCTTTTTTGGCTTCATTATTTCTCTAGTCACTAAGGCTTAAAACCCTGGAATTATATTCACTATCTCCTCTTCTCTTACCACTCATCTCTTTTGCAGTACATGTCCCCTCCTTTCACTCCCATCTACATCACACGCACAATTACCATAGTAGTTCAGGCCCTTAATTCCTCTTGCCTAAACTACTGTGATAGTCTCCTAAATCCTCTCCCTGATTCTATTCTCCATCCCCTCAAATATAACCTATATACTATGACCAGATTAATCTCCCTGAAGCATCAAGGTGGTATAGTAGATAGAGCTCTGGCTTCGAAATCAAGACTTGAATTGGATTCTTGCTTCAGATGTGGGCAATTCACCTGATCTCTCTGTGCTTTATTTTCCTTAGCTGTAAAATGAGGGAGTTGGGCTTGATGACCTCTAAGGTCCCTTCCAGCTCTAAACCTATCATACCATATTGGAATATGAACAACTCCTCCACTGACCTCTCATTATCTATCTAATAAAGTCCAGACTTCTTCCTTATTTTCAATGCACTCTCTAACTTGCTCCCAACTTCTCTTCTATCCTTCTTACTATAATGTTTATGTTTATTCTCTGTTTTCCGCTATTTCCTTTCATCTACACATTGCTCCAGTCAAATCAGACCCCTAGCCAGATGTGAGACATGCCCTCCCATTTTCCATCTCTGTTTCTCAGAAACCTCATTCCGGTCATAAGTCTCTAATTCCATTCATTAGTTCCTATCCAGCCTTCTCTAGTACCAAAGAACAAGTCAATATCTTCTTCCATTTGACACTTAAAAAATTTAAATATAGCTATTATGATACCTCTTCATCATCACTTCAGTATGATGAACATGCCTAGCATATAATCTTAACATCATAGAGCTGAAAGAAGTCAATCTAACCCAATAACCATACCTTCTATAACATCCCTAGTAAGGGGTCATCCATCTTCTGCACAAACCCTTTTAGTTATCAGTCACTGAACACCTCATTAAGCTACCTATTCCAGTTAAAAATTTCTCTGTTAAAATCACAGGTCACATATACAATTGAAAATTCATTTTACTTATAACACCCCCAGACAGGGTAGACCAGCAAATATTTTTCTGCTCACTTTACAGATAAGGGAACAATTTGTTTAAGCAGCCTTCCCAAAGTCACCAGGCTAATAAGTAGAAGAGACAGAATTTAGAATCCAGATCTTTGACTCTCTAGGTGTTCTCTCCACCTTACAATATACTCCCTCCCTATTTTGGGGACTTCTTTCTTTTATTGAACATAAACTAGATTCTTCTTACCTTTCATTTTGGGTCTTTGTGTTTTCCCTCTGGAGTCTTGCAGAATACACTGAATTTCTCTGTCACATGACAACCCTTCAAATATTTGAAGACAGCTATCAGGTATACCTTAATTCTATTTGTCTCTAAGCTAAACATCACTAGTTTGTTCAACTGATCCTGATATAACGTTTTCTGGTCCCTTCACCATCCTTCTCCACTACTTCTGAACTTACTTCTCTTCACCAATGTCCCTCCCAAAATGTGTCCCCAAGAACGTGACACAATACTCTGGCTGCAAGGTAACCAGATTAAAGAACAGGGTGGTTGTCATTTTCCTTGTTATAAACATTGTGCTTCGATTAAAGTAGCCTAAGAATGAACTGGCTTTTTGAGGTTCATATTAATTTGAATCAACCTTACAGTTCTCTAGAATTCCTCAATCTTTTGAACTTCTCAGTCCTCCACTTGAGTAATTGATTTCTATGAACTAAATTAAAAACTTTATGTATTTTCCTTTTGGAATTTTTCATCTTATTTTTGATGCAGGATTTTAGCCTGCAAAAATCATTTTGTGTCTTACTTCTGTAAAATATGGCATAATGAATCTCTTCTACATTTGTATCATTGGTAAATTTGATAAGCACATCTTCTATTTTTCCATTTAACTCATTGATTAAAAATCTTAAACAAGAGAGAGCCAAGGCTATCCCTGGCCCCATGCCACTTCATTAGACACCTGACTCCAACTCGACAAAAGAATCACTAATCAACTTTCACTGAGTATGGCTGTTCATCCATTGTCTTCTGGTATAATTATCTCAAGTCTACATTTCACCGTTTTATCCATAAGCAGTGAGAAAAACTTTGTCATGTGGTTCACTGAAATCAATAAACACTATATCTATCGCATTCCCGTGATCTACCAAGCTACTAATCTTACATAAACCTAGGAGGTTAGTTTGGTGTGACTTAATCTTATTGAATCTATGTTGACTCCTGATTATCATAAGAATGTGGAAAGCCCAAAGAGAAGGCCCTCATGACTCTTTGACAAGCCTGAAGATCTCCAAGGGGATTTTCTAGGTCTCCATTTGTGTGACATCTTTCCAATTCTGGCTGTCAGAAACTTAGAGTTGGATTTGACTTCCTCAGTAATATTTTCATAAAAATAAATAGAATTCTAAACAGAAACAGGCAAAAGGATTTGAAAGACGAGTACAATTCTTTTTCTTTTATTCTCAGAAGAAAAAAATATCTTTTATATTTTCAATTGATTTTCTGTAATTCTATACATTTTTTCCCATGGAGGCCACATCTTCCCATGTAAAACCATGCCCTCCTTCTGAGGAACTGCCCCAAGGACAGCTTCACAAGAAAAAGGTAATCAAGTTATTGGTTATGAGGCATAAAAGATATCACGTCTCTCAAGCTTTCCCTCAACTCCATGCATTGCTTTAAGGACTGGAATTCTGTGGTGTTTTGTTATCAATTTTTATAGAAAACTATGTTAATTTGCCATCTTTGATTCTGGATGAAGCTGTGTTTCAGCCAGAGAATTGACTGAGTGACAGAGTCCTCTGAATCCAAAGGGCAATCTGCAACTTCAGCTGGATGACCAGGCTGGGCAGCTTCAGTCTTCTGTTACACTAAAATTCCTCGGACACAGGAAATTATGCTTCTAAGCTGGAATAGCTAAGAAATTACTCAGTGAACAATAATCTCCAAGAACCAAAACATGAATATCATGTGCATGCACTTATATTTATACATGTGCAAAAGTACATATATACAGAAACATGCAAACATAAACGAGCACCAACACATAAGCATGCATATGTGCATAAGTATGCATATATTGCGTACATTTTGTATAGCCATAGCACTTAGTATAGTGCCTGGCACACAATGAATGCTTAATAAATACTTTTTAGCTGACACAATCACATATATATATATATATATATATATATATATATACTTCTATGCATTCCTATATGTTAATAGACATGCACATATCCATTGCAAATTGCAAATACGTGGGGGCATAAATGTATGCATGCTCAAATATATGCTTGTACAGTACAAATATGCATGCGCTAGCTCTATATATGAATTAACATATTGTAAACATTTACATATTTCTTGCACTTGTGTGCAAACAGGCGAACATACATATACACAGAAATGAACAGGTACCTCTATATCCACATGTAATTCTATTGTCTTATCATTTACTTCCATGGTTCACTTTCTGTGGTTACACATGTAGAGTTATGTTTGCATCTTATACTTAACCAAACATATGTGTATGTATACATTCATGCATAAATATCTTAAAACATGCTTACTTTTTAAAAAATGTTATGAAAATCTCATAAAGGCACATGTATTATGCTGCTCACTCTGTCTCTTTCACCATGTTATAGGAACGCACCCACGTAATTTTCTTCTGTCTGGTTGATATATTGACATCTGGGTTTTCCTGTACAGAACAGCGCACTATAACCATAAAACAGAAGTGCTGATGTAAACAAATACAGGCAGGACTGAAGGGCTATATGTTTGTTCCAAGCTGAGATTCTGAAGAAGACACACACACACACACACACACACACGCACACACAAAGCTGAGTTGATCTGAACCTAGGGAAATGGCAGATTTTTTTTCATTATATCAATAAATCAATTCACCTGACTTTGGTGGTCTACAGACCTACCAAGAGGGTTTGAAGTGCTGCTCTGTTCTCTGACACTCTAAGGGACCTTGGATTTGGCCTTGGTTTTGCATCTTCTCTTTCTCATTTTGTGTTACATTCAAACAAATAGATTATACATATGAATTTCAATTTGATACTTTATACTTAACAGTGAGGACTTGTGAAAACCTGCCTGGTACATGAGTGATTTTTTTTTCATTCACCACATTTGCCAGAGTTGTAAACCTAAGGCCAAGTTAATTAAAGTCAATGGAGAATGTATTTTTTTTTATTAAACTTTCTCTTTCTATTGATTTTTTCCTTCTCATACAAATAGTACAGACTTATTTCTCAAAATCAAAACTCTTCAGAACTGAGAAAAAGAAGAAGAATCCCAAAGTGATTTACAAAGTGGAAGACAAGATTTTAGAAATGGCTGCGCCAAAGATTGTATCCCCTCCCTGTTAAGGCTATGTGTCAGCTAAGGACAGAAGCAACCTGCCACGTCTGACCTGGGGTTTGTCACTTTGAAAATCTAGGACCATTGAGCTTGCAGAACTAAGCTGGCCCCTACACAGTTCCAAACATATGAAAGACAACTAAAAAATTCATTGAATTGAATTGGTAGTTAGTATGGTGAATTATAGAATGTGCTGCACCTAGAGTCAGTAACTCTGCATTCATCTCCTACCAATGATATTTATTACCATGTGATCTTGGACAAATCACAACTCCCTGGGCCCCAGTTTCTATCAAATTAAAATGAAAGGATCGGGCTGCTTTGTGGCTGTGAGGTTTCTTCTAGCTCTAGAGCAATGAATCTGATCTTGAGAATTAAATTTAATTATAAGGTAATGTGGTGCTTTGTATAGTGCACTGGACCTGAAGTCAGAGAAGCTGAGTTTAAATGCCACGTCTTCTACTTCAATCAATCAATCTATAAGCATTTATGAAACACTTATTGTATACCAGGCTTTGGTCCTGGGAATACAAAGAAAAAAGCAAAACATTTATGCCCTCAAGGAGCTGACGTACTAGCTTATTCCTTATGTGATTTAGGGCACTCACTTCTGCTTTCTAGGCTGCAGTATTCTTGTTTGTAAAATGATCATGGTGGACTTCATCCCAAATGTACATTGCAGACCGAAATCTTATGAATTTTATGAATTCATAAAACACTTGTTAAGAGTCTATCAGAGACTGAAAGTACAACTCATCCAAGTTAACCAAGACTGGGTAAGATTTGGAATCAGCTAAGTAGCATAGCGGATATACCCTGGGGATAGGAATCAGAAAGCCCTGAATTCAAATTTGGCCTTAGATAACTTACTAAGTGTGAGACCCTGAGGAAGTCACTTAACCTCTGTCTGCCACATTTTCCTCGTCTGTAAAGTAGGGATAATAGTAGCCCCTACCCATCAGTGTTATGAGGAACAAATGACATAATAATTGTAAAACACTTTACACAGTACCTGGGCACATAGTAAGTGCTATGTAAATATTAAATATTATTACCAGATGTGAAAGTCCAGATAATCTGGGACTGTTAGATTCTATTATCTGCAAGATGAGAAGTTAGAGCAGGGACTTTTAACCTAGAATCTGCAAACTTAAAAAAAAAGCATGACTGTGTTACAATAGAATTGATTCCTTCGTATATTTTATTTACACACTTAAAACATGATTCTGAGGAGTCCACAGGCTTCACCAAACCTCCAGAGTTCCACGACATCAAAAGGTTAAGAAACACTTGCCATAGAGTGAACAAAGAGCCATCTCCCTGGGAAGCTCATGCCCCAGGCTCTCTACAGTAAACACATAATTTCCAAAATGAGGGGCTTTTGGCCCTATAGGTGCAATGCAGAAGGACTCTTTATTCAAGTTCAACAAAACAATAATAACAGTGAAGAGTGAATTCTAGATAAGCAAAGGCAAGACACATATAGATTTATGTATTTTGTCTCCTTCATTAGAGAGTAAGCTTCCTAAGGGCAGAGCCAAGGTGCCGGAATAGAGGCAGCAGTATAGTAGAACTCCTAACATTCCCTTCCAAACAACTTTAAAATAACAATTCAAATCAAATGTTGGAGTGGCAGAGCCAACGTAAGGTCAGGGTAAGACATTTTTCTAGACTAAAACAACATGGGAGGTTGGCAGGAGGAAAGATATATTAAAATTGCTGGGGAGAATAGCAGTGACTAGTGAGTTTTGTTTCTGTTTTTTGGTTTTGTTTTTTTTTAAGGATAAAGGAAACTAGAATGTTTCTAAGTAGCAAGGAAGGAACCAATAGATAAAGACTGAAGATTTGTGGGGGACAGGGAAATTATTGTGGGAACAATCTTCCAGAAAAGACATCAGGGGATGAGATCAAGAGTACATGCATTAGGTTTGACATTGGTAAGGAGGGCCATGTCTACATCAGAGAGTAGAATAAAGGAGATAATGTGGCATAATGTCAAGAGGATTTAAGATATTAAAAAGGAGAGTCACAAATACCTTTGAGAGCCTAAAGAAGAAAAAGGGTTGGAAAGCCAGCATTATGAGGTAGAAGGACAACGGACAGAGACAGGGAAACCATGGTTTTATTCTTGGTTCTACTATTAACTAGCTATGTTAGGCAAGCCTGGGACTCAGGTTCTAGGTCTGAAAAATCTGAAGAGAAGCATCATAAAAGGAAGATATATATGATGTCTATTCAGTGGAGGAGAAAAAGATAGAAAGAAGAAAGAAGCAGCTTGTAATTGAATTGAGACCCTGTAATAGACAACAGCAAAGGGCAGCTTCTATTTGCATTGGGCCTTTTGTAAGAATACAAAAGATAGCTAACCAAGGAAACCTCAAATTGCCCTCCAAAAAGGAAATATATTACAAATAAAAAGTATGAGCAGATTCGATTGCAAGCTCCTTGAAGGCAGTCCGTTTCTGTTTTTGCTTTTCTTTCTTTGTATCCTCAGCACTTAACACAGTGTCTGAACATAGAAAGCAGTTAGTGTTTATTGACTGATTGGTTGACTGAGTGATTGACAGAGTTCCCCCTAGCATGGTGAACAGCTTAAAGACATTTTTTCGTTACAATTCACAATGGGCTTTAGACACTAGAGCTATGAGTGAGAATGAATGAGAACGGAGGATCTTGTTTCCAGCAAGCATGGAAGACAGTAGAATTAATATGTTGTTTTTTAATTTTTGATGGTGAAAAATAGTTATGTCCACAAAGAATGTATTTCAGTCTCCCTACTAAGTCTCTACTTCCTACTAAATCTCTGTCTCAAAAGAAAAAGACCAGGAAAAATATCTTAAACTATAAAAAGGGCAGGAAAATTCAAAACTATGTTGAAAAGTGGAAGGTAAGAGAACATGATTTAGAGAATGAAGGGTAAAGAAAGAATTAATGAACATTTGAAACTATGTAATAGGTATGGTAGATGGAGCTGGACCTATTTGAGGAAAAAGCAATTTCTTGTACTCTAATGAATATTTATGTGAATTTACAGGTGTCACAGAAAAGAGCCTATCTCTTGTTCGTCAAAAGAACAAGAGATAAGTAGTATTGAGGTACACTGAGGTAGCCCTTTGCAGCCCTAGAATGACTAATACAGAGCTTTACATTTTTCCCAGTGTAACTCTCTGGGACATTATGGAGAGCATCCTGAGAATCGTGAAGCCTATTTAATACTCTCTACTCTTGGTGGTTCCTGTAGGGAGAAAGTTTAACACCAGAAGGAATCCAGACAGAACTGCTGAATCATGAAGTGTCAGGAATGAAAATCATGACCTTGGGCACAGAGGTAGTATTTTCATAATTGTTGCTGATTAAAGGTAGAAGATTCAAAAGATGATTTGAAATGAATAGCTAATTTAAAAAAAAAAATCATATCTGAGAACCGGATTTGTATTTCTCAATCATGGCTTAAAATACACAAATGATGGGCTCTTGGCCAGAGCTAGAGATGATCTACATCTAATAAGAGCCTATAAATATATACACTTCTCTGGAGTTTTAAAAATCCAATCAAGAGAGTTTTAAAGTAAAAAAAGAGAGGGATGGAGAAAATCATCTCAAAGCATCTGCCAAGACAGACACCACAGAGAATATGAGATGGAATAGAGGAAGAACCATACATAATAGAGTGGACCAATAATTCAAAGAAGATGTTTTGCAAAAAGAGAGGAAGCAGGCTTTATAGCCTGTGAACTCAGTTGCCTATACACAGGTGCATAAATTAGGGTGAACAAGGCAAGCAAACACAGTGAACTAATCATCTTAATGCATCTTAAAGCAAGGAGATAAATTCCACTTTATAAGTATCTGTGAAACTCCCTGTATGGGATTCATGACTGGACTATAACTAAATTGTTATGTCTCAGAAGGCAGATAAAAGGGAAGCAGAATAGTCTTATATATTACAAATGTATCCTCATGTGAGAAAATCTATCTACAAAAGAGAAGTATGCAAGAGAGAATCAGGAAAAGGATAAGGGGAAAGAGAAACAGAAGTGATTTTGGTATTGGAGTATACCATAGACCACCTGAAGTGAAGGACAAAATAGATGAGGTCTGGGAAACAGATCACCAACCTGGTCCAGAAGTATGATATCACAGTGATGAGAAACTTTGGCCATACAGATACCTGTTCTCTCTCTCTCTCAGTCAAAAGTAGAACAGTTAAATGACAATTTTTTATTAACCTTAATGAGGATTTTGCCCTTTAATAGATAAAGAAAGCAACAAGAAATACGGCTATTTTGGACCAGCATCTCACCAACAAGAAGAAAATCATTATTGAGAAGCAGAAATGACAGAAACCTTGGGAAGACATGGCAACTCTTTCAGAGTTAATGATAAAGATAGGAAATCTGAGTTTAGTCTGACATACAAGCTAGGTTTGGGTGGAAGAGTTTAGAGAAAGGTCAGATACTGCAGGATCTATGGCCTCAAATTCTACAAGGGAATTCAGCCATGGCTGAGGGCATGATTTCCCCCTTGCCTTCTCCCTTTCCCCTTCCCCCAGCACTGGTTGTCACAGAACACATCTGGGATCATTGGATGTTGGGAAGACTCTCCATTATTGACTTTCTCCTTTCCCCCTTTGTCCAGTTTGCTTGACTATTCACGTATCACACATGAGATGTTTGTCAATGACTCCATTCCTTCCAATTAGATGGAGGCTTTTCCATCTGCCCTGTTATTGCCTCCTAAGGTTCTCCAGGCTTTACCATCTAACCTTCTTTTATGCCCTGCTATCCCTTGGCACTGTCATCTGACCCACTTATGTAATCTAGGGAAATCTAGCCTTTATCATCCACCCCACCCTTAGGACTTCTAGTCTTTCTTATACATTATAGATGAGCTTTCTTTTATGAGTTGTCTCCTCCAATTAGAGTGTGGGCACCTTGAGAGGAAGGTCTGTCTGGTGTTTTCTACTTGTATCCTTCAGCATTTGGTATGTGCTTGGCACATAGTAAATGTTTAATAAGTGTTTCTACTCCATTCATTCAGGATGAATGAAAGAATGGAGTCCAAGAATGAAATTATGATACAAACAATGATGATAATAATGGGGGAGGGGAGGATGAAGAGCTATCTGAAGAGAAAAAAATAGGCTTTGAAAAACAATGTGTGTGAAATATGTGAGCAAAGATAACAAAGGATAGGTATGAGTGGCATGGTCCTGTAAGAATGGTATCAGGAGTGCCAAAGCTCTATAAGAAATACTATAAAACACTAAAAGAACTTATTAATGAATAATTCAGAAAAACATTAGATTTATATGACTTGATGCAAATGAAATAAACATAACCAAAAGACAAGATACATAAGAACTATAGTCATGTAAATGAAAAGTTCACTACATGAAAGGTGAACCCTGAGTAATTAGAAATCAAATGAGGTCTTGGAGAAGAGATTACGAAGTACATATCTTTTCCTCACAAAAGAGAAATGGGAGACTTACAGGACATAAATTTTTGGATGTGTCACCATATCAGATGTTTTTTCTTTAATTGTTTTTCTTTGTCACAGGGGAGATTTTAATCTTGGAGGGGTGTTAAAATTACTGAAAAGACAAAAGGCATAATTTTTCTTAATAAAAATAATCGAGAACAAAGGAAATGCCGCAAAATTGGAAATGGACAAATATCTTGATTTTCAAGAGGGGAAAGATGATGGCCTACAAAATGTGGTCAGAGACCCTAAGTTCAATTTCTGAGAACAATTCTAGGTAGTATTTTTAAAGGCACAGCATCTGAACACTAAGAATGGGAAATTTGCATCATTAAGAGACAATATGGCTCACCAGAAACAGGTCATGAAAGATTAACCTCAATTCCATTTTTTGACCGAATTACGATGCTTGTATATAGGGAGAATCCTATTGACATCACATATAAGCAAAATCTTTGACAAAGTCTTTCATGCTCTTTTCACTGAAAAGGTGGGGGGAAATGGGCTAAAAATAGTATAGTTATGTGAATTCAGAATAGATCGAATGGATGGATCCAAAGAGTTGTCATTAATGGGTCAGTATCAACTTGGAAACAAGTGTCTAGTAGAATGCCAGAGGGATCTGTCCATGACCCTGTTCCGGTCAATATTTTTATCCATGATGGGTATGAGGGCCTGCATGTCCTACTTGTCAAATTTTCAAAAGACATGAAGCTGAGAGGGGTAGCTAACTTATTGGATACTGAATGACAAAGGCAGGATCTAAAAATATCAATAGGCTAGAATGTTGGTCTAGGTATGACAGGACATGGTAATAATGATAATATTGTGATAACAATAATATGATAATAAAATTATTTAATGTTAATAATGATTCATATTTAGTCTTATCTTTCAGTTAAGAAGTCAACTACACAAATGCAAGATGGACAAAGCGTGGCCAGACAAAAGTTCACGTAAAAATACCTGGAGGTTTTAGTTGATAGTTAGTTTGCCATAAAGCAATAGTCATAACACAACCAAAAAAAGTCAAAGTAAATTTCTAGTACATTAAGATAATCCCAGCATCCAGAACAAAGAAGGCTAAAGTTCCATAGAAGTCATTCCAGATATGGAACATTGTGTTTGCTTTTTCGTGCCTTACTTTAGGAAGGATAACAATTGGAGCATGCCCAAATGAGGCCAACCAAGGTGATGAAGGAACTAGGAACCACGTTATATGAAGGAACTGGGGGAAGTTTAGTCTTAATAAGGGAAAACTTTAGAAAGGACCTGATTGTGAATTTCAAAATTTTGAATAGCCTCCATCTATAAGAGAAGGTAAACTTGTTTTGTTTGATCTCAGGAAATAAGTATCCCAGGAGATAAACTTTAAAAGTTTAGAGAGGTAGATTTGGGTTTAATGTGAAGACTAAGTTAACAATAATTATAAGTGCTGAGAAATAAAACAAGCTGGCTCAAGAGGTAATGGATTCCTTTCCACTGGAAGTCTATAAACAAATCCCTTTACAGGGCTGTTATCAAGGAATTCCTATTTAGATACTGGTTGGACTAGGTACCTTCTGAGGTCGCTTCCAACTCTGAAATTTTACGAGACTAAGCAATCTTTAAGATCTCTTCTAGCTCCAATATCTTGTAATTCTATGAAATATACTATTGCCTAAGGCCAACCTTCTACACTCGTATCCTACTTACCTCAAGTCTGCCTTGGTTGCAAACACTGCCACTCAGTTTGGTGGCTTGGCATATTAATTATTTAAGCCAATTCTTCCCAAATCCGCTTCTTCATCTTGACTCTTGCTTTTCATCCAAGAGCCTGTCAGTGAGGGACAGGTTCCCTGAGCTCTCTTATTAGTTTCATAATTTAAACTAGATCAGGTCTTTGTGATCTTCCTTACCCAGCTTAGGCTTGAGCCAATGCCATCTGCTTCTTCCTTCTGCGATACATTGAATCATAATCTGCTGTGCTAGTTTCTTAGGCTCCTGCTAGATGTGAGCTCAAGAGGGCCAGAGCTGAATGTCATTTTCGTCCAGCACCTAGGTGTTTGACAAATACTTATTGAAGATAAAATTATGTTTGATGATTGATGCTGTGTCAGAGTACCTCAATGGATACTGGAGTTACTTTGGGTAGAAACTGACTCTCAGAATAAAAGCATCTTGAGGGCAAGAATTGTTTTTCATTTTTGTCTTTGTATTCTCAAGATAGCACCATGGTAGTCACTTGATAAATGTTTGTTGAATTGAATCATTCATTCTTTCATTCATTCATGCAATAAGCATTTATTAAGCACCTTCTACATACATAAAAGGTATTGATATAGGTGTTGAGGGTAAAAAAGACAAAGTGAAAAAGGAGTTTATAATCTACTGGAGCATAGAATTATTTGCACCTGATTCTTCCTAAATCTGCCATTTTTCTTCTCTGGATTCAGTCACAATCATTAAAAAAGCAAAAGCGATCAAAACATTTTGGCAATATAATAATATTATATGTGTGTCCATGTGTGTGGTAGGCATCTTTTATTAGAAGTGGTTCATTTTATTGGTATGGATGACAAAAGGCCAATTTTTTTATACATGATTCCTATTCTTCATGATCATTTACTGAAGCTATATCCTAAGCAAGAGAGGCACAATGACCTAGTTAGTAGATAAATGGCTAGCCTTGGAGTCAGTAAGACTTGTGTTCAAATCCTACCACTTCTGACATACATTAACTATGTGACCCTAAGCAAATCACTTAACCTCTCAGTGGCCCCAGGTAACTCTAAGACAATGAGTTACAAACAAGCCTTAGTGGAGGGAGTTTCCATACCATGTATTCTCTACATTGCTACAATGGCAGGTCCGTGACAAAACAAAATCAAAAACAAAAACAAAAACAAAACAAAACACCAAAAAACCAAGGGAACCTAAGCTGAGCAGAGCACTATATGCCTTATAGGATGTGTATTTTATACTGAATTACAAAAGCAGACCATAAGCCTCTTGAAGTCAGGGACTGATTTTTCCTCATACCCCCCATGGCTACTGTAGTGCTTTGTATGTAATAGATGCATAATAAAAGTTTGTCTAAAGTAAAAGAAGCTTAGAAATATTCCTTAGGGGCTCATGTATCACATGAGACTGCCCTATAATCAATTAAATATCAATACTTTACTCTCTTCTCTAGGCATCCTTGTCTCTTTTAATTCTGAACATCAGTCACCCTTCAGATACATTCTACTTTTGATGACTTATCATTTGGATGCTTATCAATCATTTCCAAACATTGCCAAGGTTCACTCCTTCCCTGAGCACTTTCTTCTAGGTGCGTTGAAGTTCCCAAACCAGGCCCAATGCAATAAATTCTGGCTTTGAAGGAGGTGGTGAAAGCTGTTGGAGGGATACCCCTCACTCCAATTGAATTGGCTTTCCATTGCTAATCACAGTAATATTTATTATTTACTCTTCTAATGTATAAAAAATGCACTCATTACTCATTAACCAAAAGCCCCTGGGTCCTTGCTCAAAATGGTAAGTGTAACAATTAAGTTAAATTAAATCCAGTAGGCGAAAGTTGAATTTTCTCCCAAAAGAGAAGATGGCAGCCAAAAGACTTGACCTGGCAGGGAATCCCAAACCAACAATTTGGATTTTACACCAAACAGGAGCTGTGGTGGAATTAAAATTCTACTTCGGTCTCTGCTTCCCTAGATTCCAATCTGGGTATCATTAACTGCCATTGATCTACATTACAGATTTATCTCCAAAACTGGTATAAAGTCACATACAATGCCTTCCTACATCTGTTTCCTATCTGTACAGTACCATGACTCTCCTCGCATGCTACCCTGCACAGTGTACTAGCACAAAGCACTTGCAAGAATGCTTCTGGGAAAGTCTCGCTGTCCCTGAGGCTCAGTTTCTGTTCTTCCTCTGGGAGGTGACAGTAACATGGGATCATAGCTCTAAAGTTGTATGGAGTCATCGAGCCCAGCTCCCCCATTTTACAGAAGAGAAAATAGAGTCAAATTGGATCACAAATTAAGAGCCGGAAGGGAACTCAGAGGTCATATAGTACAACTCCTTTATTTTACAAAGGAAGAAACAGGTTCATAGAAGTTAAGGCATCACATTGGGAGTAAATGGAAGGCCTGAGGTTGAGAACCAAGTTTTCTGATTCCTAATCCAGTGACTTTTCCTTTGTACTACAAGATTTCCATCACAGTGACAAGCAAAAATAATAAAAGTAACAATAACATACATTTCTGTAGCCTTCAAGGTTTACAACATGTATTCCTCATGACCCTCTGAGATAAGTGTAACCAACATTTTTGTGCCCATTTTTGGATGTACATGTACTTGGGTGCTCTCTGTTTTACTTGTTAAAGCACTAAAAATAGTGTCCACATGCAGATAAATTAATACTGTTTGCTAATGAGAATGGCGTATATAATGGTTTTTGTGTTCTTAGGACTGCCACTTCAGTCAGCTTGTCATAAATCCATGGAAGCAGAGAGAGGAGAAAGGCACTTTAAGAGGTCAACTGGCCCAATCTTCTGCTCTAAGATGAACTACAAGGAAACCAACCCAGACGCTGAGAATTTACATTATTTTTAAGGCCTTCCAGGGAAAGTGGTTTACAGAGCCCTTTTCAGTCACTCTTTCCAGTATTGTAGGAAAATTTTTCCTTTTGCTTAACCTACATGCTTCCTGCTACAGCCAGTTGGGTCGTGACCAGAGTTCCATCACAGTTATCCATGGCCAGAGTCTGGGGCTGGAGCGAATCTCTATTTGGTTCCTTTGCATGTTTACAGACTGAAAACACCCACATATTCCAGAAGAGTGTAACAAAATTTGTGGCTACTAGATTTATAATGAGATTTCTAAGGAAAATTGGGGATGAATTTGGGGTATCTTGAGCTAAATCTCTGCTACTTTCAGCTTTGATAAGGAGGGAAAGGAGGGGATATTGAAGAAAGAGGAGGGAGATGTAATGTTACATTTATATAGTACTGTACTGTTTACATAAAGTGCTTTCTTCTGAACAATGCTGTGAATTGGACAGCAAAAGTATCATTGTGCCCACTAGCAGAATGGAAAACACATGCAGAGAAGTTAGATAATGTCTTCAAGGTCACACAGCTATTACCAGAGGTAGGATTTGTATCTGGTCAACTAGGTTGCACAGTGGATAGTTAGGCCTAAAATCAAGAAAATCTGAATTCAAATCTGGCCTCAGACACTTACTAGCTTTGTGACCCTTGGACAAGTCACTTAACCCTGTGTGCCTCAGTTTCCTCATCTGTAAAATGAGCTGGAAAAGGAAATGGCAAACCACTCCAGTATCTTTGCCACAAAGACCTCAAATGGGGTCACAAAGAGTCAGATATGACTTAAATGACTAAACATTAATAACACAGTTACTAAATGTCAGAGCCAGAATTTGAACCTGACTCCCTGTCTACTATCCAGTCCTCTTTCCACTAAACATATACCTTGTGAAAATTGATCTTGATATATTGTATTAACAACTTCATGAAAACTTAACCTTGCATACTCATTGGAATTACAGTTTTTCATTTGTACTAATAGGAGAATATCTAATTCAGATAAATTTTCCTGTTGTTTCATAGAAAAGTCAGAGTTGGAAGAGACTTTAGAGATTATCTAGTTCAATGCTTGAATTTATGGAGAAAGAAGTAGTGTGGGGTAATGGAAAGAAAAAAGGGGAAGGGGAAAGGAACAAGCATTCATTAAGTACCTACTATGTGCCAGGCACTGCGCTAAGTGCTTTACAAATATTATTTCATTTGATCATCACAGGATAGGCAGTAATAAAGAACATTGGATTTGGAGGCAGAAAACTATCCACAACTGAGGCTTGTGAAGTGACATTGCCCAAGTACCTAACCTTTTTCACCTAAATTTCCTCATGGATAAAATGAGAATAATACCTTTCATATCCATCTCAGAGGGCTGTTAAGAGGATCAAATGAAAACATATAAAGAAAGTACTTTGTAATTATATATTACAGTATAGATATAAGCTGATATTATTACAAGGACATTGAAACCTGGAGAGAGTGACTTGTCTATGTTCACACATCTAGTGAGAGAAGCTAGAAGCCCAGACCTTCATGTTCTTTCTGTTATGGCAGACACTCACCCAGAGCCATCAAAACCCAATGAGCAACTGAGGCTTGAGCTGGGACCTATTATTGGCCAATCAGTGACAGTTAGAGTGGTGGTTTGGGTTTAAAGGTATAGTCAAGAAGCTCCATTTGAATCCCAATGGGTTTTTTTCAAAGCCTGATTTTCCAGAGCATTTCAAGAAATCGTATTTCAAGAAATCATAGATGAGACAAAAAAAGTCCCAGTTTTTCAAAAAACAAAACAATGCTGGTTCTGGCCAGAAACTCTGAGGGTCTTCCTCTCCAAGACTGATTCTTTTGTGAAGGCAAACTAGGCCATCTTTTCTCTTAATTCTTACCTAGTCTTTAATTACTGGTCATTGCCTCAGACACACTGAGATCTGGGAAAGACCTTAGCTTAAAAAGGCCGAGGTCTCTCCCACTGTATCTGGGACCATTACCAGTTCTCCTGACCTATGTCTTTCCATTGGACTCCGATGACTCTGGAGGAGAGAGTGAAGCTGATGACTTTGCACACCTCTGCCTCACTTAAATCCAATCCATTTGCAAGTCAAGACACTCTCCTACTCATGTCATCAGACCTCTGTGAGAATAAAGGCCAAACAACAATCTGTTATGGCAGATTGCTTCCTCGCTATAAAAATCTTTAACGCATTTGCTTGTGTTCCCTATATGAAGATTAGAAGCATCATATGCCAAGTGACTAGGTGATCTTCTATGTACTTCAGCTTCTTCACCTTATAAAATATAAGAAGGGGTAGAGGGAGGGTAGTTGGATTTAGAGGGGCCATCAAGGTAACAGAAGTAGGTGGAGCACAGAAACTGGAATCAAAACCTGAGTTCACTCCTCATTTAACTTCTCTGTGTCCTACTTTCCTCACCTGTAAGATGGGGATTATAATCACGCCCACCTCATAGGATTGTTGTGAGGAACAAACATGGGAGCATATGTAAAAGTGCTTTGCATACTTTAAAACATTATATAAATGTTGTATAATGTTATTACTACTACATCTCTAAGATTAAATAATTCACAAAATCACATGTTGGAAGGGATCTCAGAGATTATCTAATCCATCTTCTTTTCAGACTTTTGTTTTCATCAATAGCAGGAAATCTCAGGTAATAAAATTCACTCTAACAGTGCAATTTGGGGCTCTTTTGTAATTTCTGATCTTAGAGAGTTAAGTGGTTAAGAGGTTAAGTGATTTGCCCAGGATCAAACAAGCAGTATTTTCTTGGCAGAATTTATCCTTGGCAGAATTTGAACTTGGGTCTTCCCAGTTCCATGGCTTGATCTCCATCCACTCTATCATGACTCCCAATCCCTGCCTAAACAGAAATATCATTTACAATATTCCTAACACATGGTCAGCTAACTTCCACTTGAAGACTTCCAATAATGGGAAGTCCACCATTTTGTGAAGAAACCCAATCAACTTTCATGGAGTACAAATTGTCAAGCCTGCTATTCTTTCCTGGAACCAAAATCTGTTTCTGTATCTTCTATCCATTCTGCTTAATTCTGCCTTCTGGGGCAGAGCAGAAGTAGAACACACAAAGCCTGTGCCAGTTCAGAGATCCGGAGCACTGTAGAAAACACACTCCCAGCTCACACTGGCACAAGATTCCCCACCTTCCTGTCCATTCAGTTTTCAGTTAGACATGCCTCTTGATCCATTCCCTGGCCCACAACTCTATGTCCCACTTACTGAGCCTCCCTGTGGTCCTTGCACAAATTGAACATGCAGAGTCAGGCCAAACCATGTCTCTGACAGAAACAATGTGCCAGTTGGGTTTGAAAAATCCAGCAGGCATTGAGCACTAAGCCTCTTTCTGGGTAGCTTTCAGGCCATTGAGGAGAGCTAATGTTAGCTCCTTGCATCACCTAGAGAAGGCTTCAAGACTCACTTAAATGATTGACCTACTTCTTTACTTTCCGTTGTTGCAAATTACAAAAATATACTGTGTGCACTTTCAGGCAATTTGATACTATTACCTTAAAATTCACTGATTCTGCCAACCCCCCTCCCCCCTGCCTCCAATGTTCAAATGGAATATCTGACCTTTTTCTTTGGCAGCAGCTTCTCTTTTCCAGGTAACCGATGATGATTTTATACCCTGGATGGTAATCAATATGTAGAAGCTGTCTTTATTGATCTGGATAAAACCACCAATTACGGCTGTTCGGAGCAAGGCTCAGTGGGATTCAGCGTGATTACACTGCAGTGGGGGAGTTATCACATAAGTAATCAAAAATGCCGCCATAAGGGTATTTAATTGGGTTGCAGGTGAAATGTAAATGGTTAGCCATTAGATCAGCCTTTTGGCTTTTTCATTCATGACATGGAGCCTCCTCTCCTGACCGACTGGATCATTCCAACTTTGCAGATTAACCCATCACTCCCTCCCCCTCCCCCAGACCTTCTGCCACGCGGTCACATAGATGGGGTGTGATTTAGAGCTACAAGTGCAGCTAAGGACTGTCCTGTTTCCATGGGTCTCTGCAGTAGACTTTAGCCAGAAATCAAATGCGATACCTACCTCACATGGTTGAGGATTCAATGAGACAATATTTGTTTGGCTCTTAGCACAATGCCTGGCATGTAATAAATTTATATTATATCATATAAGTATATTATCATATAAACATTACATAAATACTTATTCCTTTACTTCCTTCCCCTTCTTCTTATTCAATGGGCAAATATTAATGATAGGAGATTTTTGAGCAGGGGCAACATGACCTGGCTTAACAGTTCATCTCTTACCAATACAAAAGATGTATTGGAGATAGTATGAAAGCAAGGAGATAGTACGTAACAATTGCAATAATTCAGATGGCAGTGAGAAGAGAAAGGAGAGGAGGTGTGAAAGATATCGTAGAAAGAGAAAGAAAAAAGAGAAGGTACTCAAAACCAGACAGGAAGGATGAAGGGAGAAGGGGGCCAAGAAGAAGACAAGCCAGTGGAGAAGACAGAGAAGGAACATTTGGAAAGGCTGCAGCAGAAAAACCAGGAGACTACAGTGACTTTGAGGACTACAGAGGAAAGCGTATCTGATAGATAGGCGTGATCAATAGTGCAAAAAGTTGCAGACAGATCAAGGAGGATGAGGGCTGGGAAAAGCCAGTGGATCCGGCTATTAGGAGGTCATTGGTGATGTCTGAGGGAACAATTTCTGTAGAGTCCTGGGAAGAGGAACTGGTTTATAGAGTTGAGGAAAGGAAAGACCCGAGTAAGTAACTGAGTGGACTGAGTTAAGGGAAAGGTTTGGGTTTTTTTTCAGATCGGAGAGGCTTGAATACGTCTCTGAACAGCTGGGAAAGAGTCAGCCAAGTCAGCTGGTTCAGGATTTTCTTTTGAACTCCAAACTCAGCCCAGCCTTTCCAAACAACCAGACCAAATCCTTATAGTGTCTAAAGTTAACGAGCCTGGGGAAAAAACAATCTCTGAAGGATTCTAAGGACCAGAAGAGACAAAGGAGAAGAGCCCTTGTAACCACCTCAGAGGAGAGTCTCCTTGCTGGACTGGTTTCAACCTAAACGAAGACTGCATATCTGGAATTGAACCAACCTTGGGAATATAGAAAGTCGAAGAGTCATGAGCATTTAGACCAGGCCTGATTAGTTCAGAACTGTCCTTCAGTAATAACCATACCTTTGCACAAATCCCCTAATTGAGGTCATTGTGGCATTGTCGTCACAGCTTCAGAAAACAAACATCTGAAAGAACCATTAAAGGCTTTCGATACATTATTTTTTTTTTGCTTTTCATATTACTCTGAGCCAACAAAGAACATTCCTGAGACATCAAAGAAAATATCAGTGTAGGTTGTCTTATTGTGAGAGGGTTCTTACAAAAGCAGCCAGCTTTCTCAGAACAGAAAGACAGAAAAATTGAAAACTCAAAGGGTGATTTCTGGCCTCCTTATTTCAGGCTGAATGCTCTTCTCGAAGTCACAGGGTCAGCTACCATTGCATAATTTGTGCCCATAGCATGCACTCAAGTTCCATTCATGTGAATAGTGGTTCTGCATGCAGTGAGGGAAGAATATGCAATAGCTTCTGCCTTGGTGATAAGAACAGCACCGATGAGAAAAGAATTTTCCCGTTAATCTTTGGTCTACCATTAGGTATGCATGGGGTATGGGGATAGGGGAAAGATAAAGGATAGAGCTATATGAGGTGGACATGAATATATAGCAATATATATTCAACTCAGAATTCTTAGATATGACTTCCATTAGAAATATATCAAATTTTATACCTAAATTATGTATAACTTCAGAACATCTTGCCAAGGGTCATTCAAAATATATTTAACATACCAGGAGCCAATGTGTCCTAGTCTAAGTAAGTTAAGCACTGCCAAGGAAAGAGCCAGGACTTTATAAAGGGACATTTCTGGATTCAGGAAACAATTAAATTTGTTTCTCCATTCAACTACTAAGAAACCATTTTCAAATGATTGGGGACATTTTTGACCATCTTATATATCAAAATTGATCATTTTGAACTTTCTATAAATTAATTCATCTGTTAAGATAACCAAAACATTTTTTAAAGTGAACATTTAAAAAAACACATGTTTTCATCTTTTAGAAATAGCCTGAGTAAATGGTGAATATGACTTCCAAAAGTACTTGAGCTCTTCTTAATTAATAGTATTTATACCAGGAAGATCTGGCTGGGTTGTTCCTACTTGATTTTTGCCTTTGCTTTATAAGTATTTGTGAGAAAGAAAGGAAGGAAGGAAGGAAGGGAGGGAGGCAGGAAGGAAGGAAGGACAGAAGGAGGGAGGGAGGGAGTGAGGGAAGGAGGGAAGGAAGGAAGGGAGGAAGGAAGGAAGAAAGGAAGGAAGGAAGGAAGGAAAAGGGGGAAAAGAGAGAAGGAGGAAGGGAGGGAGGAAGAAAAAGGAAGGGAAAAAAGAAGGAGGGAGAGAAGGAGGGAGAAAGGGAGGGAGAGGGAGAGAAGGATGAAAAAGAGGAAAAAAAGAGGAAGGAAGAAGAGAAAAGAAAGGGAATAAATTCAGTAATAAAGACAGAGCATGTGAAATAATTTTTTAAGTGTGGTATGAAGTGAAAAAGCCTGTTAAGCTAGAGATGTTTTTAAAATCTTATATACCTATGGCAGAGGTGAAACTTCTCATATCTTTCTGCATATCGTCATCATTATTGTTTCAATTTTTAAGATCAAAAATAATAAAGTAAGTTGGCGGCAAAAACATTTCAGATCTTCCACATGGCCGAAAGCTAGCAGGAGACAGCTCGTTAGAGTAAAGACAATAATGGACATAAATTAAGAGAAACTAAATTTGAATCCCAGCTTTGCCATTTACTACTAACTCTGTGACTTTCAGCAAGTCATTTAATTTCTCTGAGGTTCAGTTTCTGTACAGAGAGGAGGTTGAATGAGATGTTAAGGTACCTTCTAGCTCTAAATCTTGTGAATTCTAGAGAAAGTCAAAGTGATCAGTCTTAGAGAAAAGAGATAAAAAGGGAAAGAATAGGAAAGAAGAGGAACTGGGGAGTTAGCCTAAACAGATGCAATTTGGAATTCATTGATTTGTTCTGTCTCAGACTTACTATTTGCACAGATCAGATATCCAGGGAACTAGACTGTTCCAGGTCATCTGAATGGTCATCCCTTGAGATCATCTCAGTTGTCTATCCAATCATAGAGCTTCCTGGAGATTATCGTTGTAAAAAGTCCTAGAATTTACCGAATCCACCATCCAGATTCAGGCTGTATTTGTATAATATGGAAGCCAATTTAATTTAAGTAGGCAGCACATTGAGGGAATGAGCATGGATATGGGAGTTTGGTGGGTTCTAGTCTGAGATCTGACCATTGACTAGCTGTGGAACCTCAGGCAAGTCATTTTCCCTCTCTCAGACTCAGTTTCTTCATGTGAAATGGGCTGTTAAAAATAAATGAAGGGGCGATGAAAGAAGTAAAAATGTAAGAGGATATATAGCTATATACTTGGAGCCAGAGTTCTATATTAAATTTGCTCCTGGAATTTGGAGAAATAGAGAGTAGCTCCTGATTCGAGAAGCATTTTCCAATGTTTATGATTTCCCCATGAATTTCTCTAGTTTTTGTCTTTTTTAAGGCATATTGCTTCAGTAGTTGTTGTCCATAGAAGGCCTAACAACCTTTTTGACACCTAGGTGGCTAAGAGGACCTGAATTCATATCCTGCCTTAGACACTTTCTAGCTGTGTGACACTGGGGAAGTCATTCAACCTCTCACCCTCAGTTTCCTCATCTGCAAAATGTTATCTGTTATACAGGGTTGTCACAAGAATCAAATATGATAATGTATAAAGTATGCTTTTAATATATTAAAACATGACATAAATGCTAGCTATTATTATTAAACAAATTTCCACACTTTTCCCTACCAGCCACAAATTGGCTGATTTGTACAGTTGTTTAAGAGAGAGGGAAACACAACCAATACTCGCTCACAGAGGGTGCCTACAGCTTTTTATGATTTCCATTCTGTATCATGCTGGGAATAAGAAAGGAATTTAGAGATTATGCAAATGAGGACAGTCCTGCAGTCAGACATCCAGGCAGCCTCTAGCCAAAACAAGAATCTCCAGACAGGAAAGTGTTCCACCAGATTCCCTATCTGTGCTAGTATATTCTATGTTAGGAAAAATAAGGTAGCAAGTCGAATGTCAGGAACAAAATTCTGGGGAATTTGGGAACAAAATTCTAGGGAATTTGGGAAGGGAAATAGAGTAAGGAATTTTAGGCAGTGGCATCCCAAAGAAAATCACATAGGAGGACAGTAGATCCCAAACAACTTTTGATTTTTTTAAAAAAATCTGTCTTTAGTATCCTAATGTAAGAACTGCCACTTGATAGTTCTCAAGATGAAATTTGGGATTGTTGTTTGTTCAAGAATTTCTTCCAACATTGGTTTTTATTTTGGTCAGTGTCAATTGGTAGAAACTGTGGAATGAATTAATGTTATTCATTATTAAATATTGAGACCTTATTTGGTTTCTCATCAAAAGCAGCACTATTCTTCCCACTAATTCCAATATAGCATTTGGGGGAGAGGGAAAGGCAATACAGGCCATGGGAGTGGATAGTTTAAGTGGTCCATGAAGCATTCTGGCCTACTACTGGGTGATCAGGGGTCAACACTTAACCATAATGTTGTGTATTTCTTTTCTCCAAGCAAGTCAACAAGTATTTATCAAGGACTTACTGTATTCCAGGTATTGTGCTAGGCATTCAAGTTATAAAGAGAATTAAAAACAGTCCCTCCCCTCAAGGAGCTCATATTCTGATGGAGATGCTCCCATTCCTCAAACTTGCATAGTAATCTGTACCTCTCTTACTATTCTGTTCTGTTCTACCATATTGTGTTATAGTACACTAATTATATTCTTTATTAAAACACATAGAGGCAGCCAGTGGCACAGTGAATATTAAACTGCACCTAGCATCAGGAAGACCCGAGTTCAATTTGGTCTTAGACACTTAATATCTGGGAAAGTCACTTAATGTCTGTCTGCCTCAGTTCCTTAACTATCACATGGGGATAAATCAGCACCACCTTGTTGTGAGGATAAAATGAGATATTTTCTTGAAGTGCTGAGCACAATGCCTGACACATAGTGGCTGTTATATAAATGCTTATTACTTTCCCTTATTATAATCTATTGTTTTCATTTGCTTTTTTTATTGGACTACATTTTTTCCCCAAAATCTGGACTAGTAATTTCAAAAGTGCAAGGCACTCTCAGAGAGGAAATTGCCTCCACTAATTCAGCTTGACTACTAAAACTCCTAAAGAGTTGCCTAGGGCCTGAAGAATTAAGGGTCTTGTCCTTGATCTCATAGCTGGTATGGGTGAAAGGCAGGGACTTAAACCAAAGCCAGTCCTCTATTTGCCATGCCATCCTACCTGTTGTTATTGTATAGTTATTACATATTTGCATATGGATCCTAATCAGCTTACCAGTTTGTAAATTTCATATTGCAAGAGTTATGTTGCATTTCTATCCACTCATTAAATTCTAATTCAAATTATACCGCTTGATGAAACTTTCCTTGAACCCATCCAGTAGTGATCTTTCCCCTTCATACTTGGAAGAATATTTTGTCCTTATTAATAAGATACTAACATATATTATTTTGTGTTTTATTTGTATTATATTCTCTTACTAGACTTTAAGTTTCTTGAGAGAAGAAGTGATGTGTTAAGTTTTAGATCTCCCCCAAAACTTAGTTTAGCACTCTGCATATGGCAGATGTGTATTTGTTGACTTTTAAAAATTAAATTATTTTTGTAATTTTCCCAGACTCAATAGAGAACCTTTCATAAAGTAGGTACTCAACAAATTGTTGATGACTGTTGAGTGAATATATCCAAAACTGGACTTGACTTGACATCCAACGTAGCTGTAGGCATAGTCCAAGCAATTTTCTCCCTACTCCAAAGATTCATGATCTTGCTGGTATGGATATTCATTGCATTGATTTATACATTGATATATATATATGTAATATATACATACATATATACATATGTGTGTATACATATACATATATACACACATATATACATATATATGTGTGTATATATGTATGTGTATGTGTGTATGTGTGTGTGTGTGTGTGTGTGTGTGTGTGTGTATATATATATATATATATATATATATACACTTCACACTTCATACATATATATACACTTCACACTTCATACATGGCACTTGGTAGTTCCTATGACCAAAAATTGCATGATGCCGTCCAACTCTTTGGTGACGTACCTTTCTAAACTTAACTAGTCTTAATATGAGAGACACACAGTCCATCATTAAACCCATACTAATAGCTTTTCCAGCTTGTTAAGACTCATTCGAGCTTGGGCTTTGCTGGCACAGCTTTTGAGACCTATCTTTCTACCATGATGGAGAATTGCAGGAGGACTTTTAAGTGAAAGCAGTCTCTGTCTGCTTGACCAAAAATATAGAAAGCAGGAGTGATTTCAAAAAAAGACTGTCTATTCAAGGCAAATATATGCTAACAGTTTGCAGATCTGTTTTTCTCCTTCCAAATATTGAAGGATACGGTCCATGAGACTCAGGTAAGATGACACCACTGGCAAAGTCAAGATATTACTGCAGGGACATTAAGAACTCAAGTAATGGATAAATAATGTGTTTCTTACTTCATAAATTTTAACGTAAATCTGTGTATATGATGTTTACTTATAGCAACAAATATTATTCTGATGAATTATTATGATATTGAGGACTCAGTTCACATGTTAAGAAATTAATGCTAATATTCCTTTTCAGGAAATTAATTTCTCCTTTGGCCATGAATGTGCTAGCACCTTTTGGGTTCAGCTGGTTTATAGGGTTCAGAATATTGATAATACAGTATAGTTTAATATGATTAGTATTAGTAATTTTATACTAGTACTACTGCTGCACTAATACTAGTTAATATTAGTAATAGTATAACAGATAATATAACATAGAATGGTGCTCATCTAATTAATTTTCATGGCAATCACAGTATCATAGAGTCAGAGATGTTGGAAGAGACCTCAGCAGTCATACGGTGCAAGCCAAACCCCAAAAGAATTTCCATTACAATTCACCCAAGCGATCATCAGTCTTTATCTGAAGACCACCAGTGAGAGAAAACCCACTGCCTTCCAAGGTAGTACCTGCACTATGAGATAGCTCTAATTTATTTTTCTGTATGATATTTAAATTTGCTCCTCTTTAACCCACTACTCCTAATTCTCCCCTCTGGGATTAACCAGACCAAGACTAATTTCTCTTTCATATGACTGCTTTTCAAATACTTAAGGACAGCAACTATATTTTTCTTAGTCTTCTCTTCTTCATGCCAAACATTCCATTTCTCTTCAAGTGATCCTCATTCATGGAGCACAAATTTATCAGGAGACTTCTGATCAATTGAGTTCCCCAATCCACTTGATGAAATCAACGGTGTCTGACTTCGAGTGGTACATTTGCATAAAAATAATCAGAAAATTTGGCTGAAGATTGGCAAAATCAATTGATTGGCCCCTGGGCCTGGATTACCTTGGTGCCTTTACTTTGCCCACTAATTCATAATGGAAAACAGGAGGTACTGAGAGTTTAGAAATGGAGAGAGCTAAATCTGACAGGTCAGTCAAGAAGAAAGCCAGTTACGGAGAAAGAATTAACCTCTTGGGGACATTTTCAGCTCTTGAGAACTCACTTGTGCAAGAAGAGAAGAGGGATTTCTCTCTCTTCCCTCCCCAATCCCATTAGTAAAAGCATCTTGCACCAAAAGTGCCTGGCTGTAAGAGAATGTCCTTGCATGATCCCTGAGATGGGAATTCAAGGACATTGTTTTTTGAAACATCAATCTTCCATGGTGAAGATATTCAAAGAAAGAGGGCTTTGTACTTAGAGCTAGAATTCTGCTGCTTGGAGTGTGGGAGGCCTCACAGCCAAGACTCTTAAGGGAGCAAAACCATGGAGGATTTTCACCATCCACAGTGTAAAGGTTCTTGTTCTTTCTGAAAGAATCAGGTAGTATTCAGTATTGACCAGTGAAAGAACAACCAGCAGAAACTACAAGACTGAGTTTAGCAGACAGTGAAATGGTACATGGCCCCACAATCCTTCAGCAACAGAGGCATGAGTTGTTCTTCCCACATCTGCCTATATCATATATGTTACCTATTTGTGTTTTTCTCTCTACACTAATAACCTCTCTGAGTGCCCACTCTCCTTCCTAATGGTGGACATGCTTGTAGGACAGTATATCCTAGGTTTTTTATGGGGAATACTCTAATATAGATCCTCTTTCTATGTTCCTCCAGTGAATACTTTTGCTCTAAGTAATCCTCTGGATTACTATTCAATGATAAACCCATTGATAGGGGCTCACACATGATAGTTTTAGGAGTACAGACAGACTCACAGAGTACCTCTAGGCCAAATAATCTGTAAATATATGTTGTGTTGCTAGCCCAGAGGAGTCTGGTATGTATCATAGCATGTATCATATGAATTTAAGGCTTTTCACCAACCTACGTGGGAAGTTAGTACTTGTAGTTCTTATATTGCTAATAGTATGGCTAGAAGGAATATACACAGACGGAAGGTAAGAGTACAAGGCAAATTTGAGGGAATGACATAAAAAAATTAAGGGATGAGAAAGAGGAGTATACTGGGTACATAAGGAAGGGAAAGGTAGAATGGGATAAAATTATCTGACATGAAGAGGCATGAAAGACCTATTACAGGGAAAGGGAAGATGAGAGGATGGGTGATGGACACCACTTGAACCTTACTCTCATCAGTATAAGCTCAAAGAGGGAATAATATATACAACCAGTTAAATATAGAAACCTATCCTATGTGACAGGGAAGTAGGAGGGGAACAGATTAAGTAAATAGTTGGAGGGGGGCAGGAGTGACAGAAGGAAGGGCAGATCGGGGAGGTGGTAGACAGAAGCAAAACACTGATGAGGAGGGAAAGAGTGAGAGAAGAGAGAGAACAAAGTTGAGAAGGAAGAATAGGATAAAAGTACATACACAGGTAGTAACCATAACTGTGAATGTGAATGTGACAAACTCTCCTATAAAATGGAAGTGGATATCAAAGGGGAGCAAAAACTAGAATCCTACAATATGTTGTTTACAAGAAATACACTTGAAGTAGAGAGACACACACAGAGTATAGGTAAAGGGGCTAGAGCAAAATCTACTGTGCTTCAGCTGAAGTTAAAAAAAAAAGCAAGGGTAACAATCCTGACCTCAGACAAAGCAAAGCAAAAATAGTCCCAATAAAAAGAGACAAGGAAGGAAATTGCATCTTCCTTAGACAATGAAGTAATATCAATACTTAACATATACATATCAAATGATATAGCATCCAAATTCTTAAAGGAGAAGTTAAGCTCATGGTTCATGAGCAAACAAAAAATAGAGAGCATTACAAAATGTAAAATAGATAATTTTAATTATATTAAATTAAAGATCTTTTGCACAAACAAAACCAATGCAATCAAGATTAGAAGGAAAGCAGAAAGCTAGGAAACAATCTTTACAGCAAATGTCTCTGATAAAACCCTCATTTCTCAAATGTATAGAGAAATGAATCAAATTTATAAGAATATAAGCCATTCCTCAATTGATAAATGGTCAAAGGATGTGAACAGGCAGTTTTCAGAGGAAGAAATCAAAACTATATATAACCATATTAAAATGATTTAAATCACTTTTGAATAGAGAAATGCAAATTAAAACAACTACAGGGCACCACTTCACACCTATCAAATCAGCTAATATGACAAAAAAGGAAAATGATAAATGTTGGAGAGGATGTGGGAAAATTGGGACACTAATGTACTGCTAGTGGAGTTGTGAACTGATCCAATCATTCTGGAGAGGAATTTGGAACGATGCCCAAAGGGCAACCAAACTGTGCATACCCTTTAACCTAGCAATCCTAAAATCTCAAAGAGACCATAAAAAAGGAAAAAGGACCCACATGTGCAAAAATATTTATGGTAGTCCTTTTTGTGGTGGCAAAATATTGGAAATTGAGAGGATGCCCACTAATTGGGGAATGATTGAATGAACTATGGTATATGGATGTAATGGAATACTATTGTGTAATAAGGAATGATGAACAAGGAGATTTCAGAAAAACCTGGGAAGACTTGTATGAACTGATGCAAAGGGAAATGAGCAGAACCAAAATAAACATTGTACACAGTATCAGCAACCTTGTGTGATATGAATGGCTCAGCTCTTTTCAACAACACAATGATCCAAGACAAGTACAAAGGACTCACAAAGGAAAATGCTATCCACATCCAGATAAAGAATTGATAGACTCTGAAAGCAGATCGAAGCATATTTTATTCACTTACTTCATTCTTTTTGTGGGTTTTTTTTTCCTTTTGATCTGTTTCTTCTTTCACAACTAGGACTAATATGGAAATATGTTTTACATGATAGCACATATATAACCTATATCAAATTGCCTATCATTTTAGGAAAAGGGGAGAAGAAAGAGGGAGGGAGAAAAAATTTGGAACTCAAAATCTTGTAAAAATGAATGCTAAAAGTTGTCTTGAGGTGAAATTGAGAAAAAAGATAAAATACTATTTTTTTAAAAAAAAAAAACAAGCCTGATGTACTGCCTTGCCCATGCACACATGAAATATTGAATAAATGAATACATTAGAGATCACATTGTGAAATAACGGCAACCCAGAATACACTCATCTGGGAAAGAATATATATCCAACGTTCATTCTGTGATTAACTAGATTATGATCTGAAGCCACCCTGCCAAAGAAACGTTTTTTTTTTTCTACCAATCAAAGATGTCTACCATTATAGTCACTCATAGCTTAAACAACAAAAGTAGGGTCCTTATCTTTAGGAGATCACGGCTAAAATGCACCCACATTTTCTATGCTACTAGAACATTATTGCAAATAATATATCAGATTAGAGGGTTGACATCTTGAGGCCTCAAGATATGAGGTTACAAGATGAGTTTATTTTACTGGGATAAGCATGGTAGTGATAAGCCCTAGATGACCAGGGGACAACAAGAAGACACTGAGCACTTTTGCTGAATGCTGGAAGGCAAACAAAGTGTAATGGAACATTTGAGTAGTTAACATCTTAGGGTGGGGACTGGGGGGAAGAAAAATCTTATTTACTTCAAAAGTTGACCTAGTCCTATCCCTTGTCATAACAATTAATATAGAATTGTAGAATTTCAGACCCAGATAGGACCTTAAAAGTCATACAATCCAAACCTCTCAGTTTCAGAAAAGGAAACTACTCTAGGGATGATCTCTGGCTTAGCTAGGTCTCAGACCAAGGCCTCTGCCAGCAATTCTCTATTTTGTAAGCTCTCTGTCAGCTTTCTTTTTAATATATTCTAAGCAGTATTTCTCTTGGCTCCCATGTCTCTTCATCTGAAAAAAAATCAGTATTTGCTGGTTGAAAAGATTTCCATGTCTCATCCTCATGAAGACTATGTCACATAATAGAAATTTCTTTTACAAAAACCTGATTATCAGAGTTAATGTCTTTACTTGTGTCCATTTCCCATTTTTGAGAATTAATAACTGGTTTTAACAGGTATAGCTAGAGCTGCTATAATTTCATGGTATATCTTCTCATCTTTATCTTTTTTCTTCTAATTTGATGTTTGACTTTTGCTCTAACCAGCTAATGATCTGACTACACACAGGTGGCTCTGAAATGACTACTTCATCTGCAAATAAGCCATTTCCTGTCTTTGGGGTCAATTTCTTTTCTTTTTTTTCTTTCTTCCTTCCTTTTTTATGTCTTCCTTCCTTCCTTCCTTTCATTCTTCCCTCTTTCCTTTATTTCTTTCCCACATCAACCATGTCCAATGCCCTCTAACACTGGGCTTGAAGAAAGTATCCATGATTTGAATACAAGTATGAAAATTCTGAATAATCTGCATACCTTTGACCTCTCTAGTTTCTCTATGTTTTTAAAGATAGTTTTGCTATCCTCCTTTGTGTGTACTTTGACACTATATTAGACATGAATAGCAAAGCATGTGTTGCCTTGGATCATGAAAGCATGTCAACTTCTATATTGAATATTTCTACTTTTTCTTCTGCATTATATGGTGATGCATAAGTTGCAATATTTTCATGGTGATCTCTTTGTTTATTATCAGGAGATATGCCAGATTAATTACTTATCCTTCTCTTGTACCCTCCATAGCACCAAGTCATTACTGAACTCAGGGTAAAGACTAAATAAATGTTTACTGTTGGTATATTGATTGATTAAATTAAGATCCTCCCTACCTCTAAAATTGCAATACAAGTCTTTAACTACACACGAGCTAAAAGAAGGCCGAATAGATTCGGAAGGTGATTGTAAAATAGTTTCAATTTCTATGGATAATAGTTTTCCTGAAAAATCTTTCTGCTATTGCCATTCCTGTTAGAGTTTATATTGTAGGAGATACTCAGAAAGATCTTCTATGGCACACAAAAACTAAAATCATGGGATTCTTTGGCATTTCTGAATATATTTCACAGGCATCAGGGTCTATTGGCAATAAAATGAGAGTCAGGAAGCCTGGATTCTAGTCCAGGCTCTCATTTATTCATTATGTAATTTGAAGCAATAGGAGTAATGATGAGAAGAATTAGTATTATTTTACAAAACCGATCCATGTCACTTTCCTAGTCTAAAAAATGGAGATAAAAATCAATGAAGAGCAATGAGAAAATACAACTCCTACCTCCATGTTTTTGTATACATAGTCTGCCACACCTTCTACCTTCCTTCAAAAAAACTGTAATCTCCCACTTGAGGCCTTTCCTTAATTCAGTAATTAGCACTCTCTCCATATTGATTTCATTTTATACTACTTTGTATATATTCTATATTTGCTTATTTATATGTACCTTGTATCCTCTGAGGAGACTATAATGTCATTGAGGGCAGGGATTGTTTCTTTTTTTGTAGTTGTTTATGTCTCGGCACCTAGCACAAGGTCCTGAATATAATAGGCACCTAGGGTTGAATTGAATATTTGGAGTGGAGGAATTGCTATCCCAATGACAGTTGTAACTGTTATTTTTTTTGGTGACCAGAAAAGTATCCAGGAATTCTACTGCAGAGAATGACCACATGACATAAATGGTGGCAATCAAGAGGGACAGCAGGGACACCTATATCTTCAGAAAAATGTATAGTTTTTCCCAGTGCGCTGAGAGAAATAGATAGCATAAACTCCTATAGCGGGAATGGATCTCAGATATTTTAGCCCTGCCCTCCTGCCTTGAGGAGGCTCACAAGAATACTGTAAAGTAGATAGAGAAAATATCGTCATTCCCTTTTACTGATGAAGAAACTGAGGCTCAGACAGACTAAATGAATTGTCAAAGATCACAAAGCCAGAAAGTGTCAAAAGTATTAGAACTTTAGTTCTCCTGCCAACTCAGCTGTTTTCACTCCATCAGGCTGAGCAAGAAGAAAAAAATGACTTGACATATCATTCAGGATGATATTCCCCAGTTACAGTATAGTCATTTCATAGTGCTTCTCCCCACACCTCAGACTTTCTTTAAAAACAAGACAGAAAGAATAAGAAACATTTCGGGCGATGTTCCTTTGATTTGGGTCATTTTGTTCAAGGACTGCTCACATGCTTTACCACGCAATAACAATTTCAGCAGATATTGCTGTGATGTTTATCAGTATTCATGGACACACTTTTCCCACAAAACAATTGAGTGATCTTTGCTTGGATTTAGTGTAGCTTCAGGCTTACAGTTGGTGAGGAAAAAGTTAGGCTACAGGATGTGTCCCTCTGATAGACGCTTTGCTTTCTTCCTCCCCTCACACTCTCCAGTTTCCATTCTCCTCTGTTTCCATGGTTCTTTCCATTACACAGTCTACTCTCCTCAAAGTTTCCATTACTGTAAATGCTCACAAGTCCGTATTTATCAAGAGCTGGGGTAAAGGATTTCAGTAACATATCATGACAAATAAGATCTGCTGGTGTTCTGCTGTTGGTCATAGAAATCTGGGTTGGATTTATAGGCAGCCTAGAGAAGGTTTTTTTTCTTAAATATTCTTTCCTTTGGGGTCCAACAGACCTCACAAGAATTCCTTTATAGGTTCCAATTTTGGCAGGAGACGAGAAAAGTGGTTGTATATTTATAAAAACCAAAGAGTAGAAGGCAAATTAGATAGGTACTTTGTTTTTTGGTCATTTTCAGTCATGTCTGACTCTTCGTGACTCCATTTGGCATATTCTTGGCAAAGATACTGGAGTGGTTGCCCATTTCCTTCTCCAGCTCATTTTACAGATGAGGAAACTGAGGCAAACAGGTTTAAGTGACTTTTCCAGAATTATACAGCTATTAAGTATCTGAGTCCAGGTTTAAACTCAGGTCTTCCTGACTTCAGGCCCAGCACGCTATCCACTGAGCTACTTAGCTTTTCTATTTTCTTTTAACCTAACTCTGAATTCTACATTTGCTAAACTAGATGGCATTCAGGATAAGATTATAAAATATGTGACTCTCTATAATTGTACAATATGCACGATCACTCATTACTTGCCCATAGAGAGACAACAGCAGTGTAGCTTTGGCGTAAGAAAGACACGCATTTAAACCTCACCTCTAATACATATTATGGGTGAGCCTGGACAAGGGCTTAACTTCTCGATGCTCCAGGCAAATCTCGAAGACTAAAAGTTGCAGAGTAGATGCCAATCTGTACAGGTCCAGGTAGTTTCCTCTTTAGAAGTTCACTATATCTATGAAATATCAAGTCCAGGGGGGGAAAGTCCATAAGTTGCCTCATTACCACTGATTTCCCAATCTTTCTCTTAAATTCAGACTCTGGTTTGAATCAGAAGTCATGCCTGCATGCATGCATCGAATGTGTCCATTTCTACCCTATGTAACGCATCGATCTAGACACCAAGACACATTCAAAGATAAAGAAGACACAATCTCTCCTCCGCGGGTCTCGGTCATCGCCCCGCTACTGCTGTCCCTGCTGCTGCGCCCTGCAGCCCGGGCCCTGTGCCCCGCCGTCCTCCCGACGCTGTGCCCCACCGTGGCCGCCGCCACCCTCTCCTTCGGAGGCTTCTTGGGAGGAGGAATCGCCAGCGGGCCAGGGCCCGAGCGCCCCCTCCTCCTGCAGCCGCCCCGGGGCGCGCCCGGTCTATGTTCGTGCACATGCGGGGGTCTCCACACCGAGGGGAACAAGGCCTTTGCTGAATTCCTGGCAGATGAAATCAAAGAGGAGAGGAAAATCCAGAAACACAAATCCCTCCCCAAGATGTCCGGGGATTGGGAACTGGGAGTGCAAAGGACAGAAGCCAAGTTAGTCTGGAGATGAGCCGGTGAGAGAAAAAAAAGGCAGTCTCTGGTGTCAGAATGCTTACTTTATTTTCTAGTACAGGTAATAAGACATACATGCAGATAATTATAATGAAAACTTGGATTTGATGTGTCATTTAGAGGATTGATTATTGTTCATCATTTCTAGCCTAATCAACTCAGAATTTCGGAAGTAGGTGAACCTTTCTATGAGACTTTAAATGCATCTTCTTTTGGAAGTTGTGGACGTGCCCATTGGCACATCATTAATAGGGTTGTGGACATTTCCTGGGCATGAGTACTAGTTGACATTTTGACACTTCACTGAGGAAGAGTGGTTGATTCTCAACAACTGGAGAAGGTTGGGTTGATTCAGGTTGTTTGTGGGTCAGAACCTCCCTTTTGTTCTGGATCTATAAAAGGAAATTAACAGGACTTCAGTGGCTTAGAGAGTTAGGGACAGAATACAAGCAATAGACTTAAAATTGAATATAAGTCTGGGGTGGTGGGAGAAATTTAGTGAAGGGGTAGGAAAAGGATATATATTCATGTAGTCCTGCTAATTCAGTCTTGGGGAATGGCTGTGAGTAGGTTGCATTTCATTTCACTTACACGGCCTAAGAAATGACAGGTAAAAGGTTGGTTGTAGCACAATCACATGATAGTTGGGAAAGGTGCTACATCATCCAGCCATCTCGGTGGAGGGGGCGAGGGTTCATAGAACCCAACCTTCTGTATCCAACTATTGTGAAACAGTGGTATAAACTCTCATTTCAAGAGACTGCAGCTATGCAAAAAAGCACACAGCTGACATGTAAGAATTCCTGACCATCAACCTTTTGGAGGACTACAAAATAGTGTTGGACCGAAGGATCTAGATGGTGATTCAGAGATAGAGGAGCAGCAGGGAACTGATCCATGCTATGGAAGAACAGAAACCTGGACTTTTCCCTTTGCCCTGCAGTAAGTTATCAGGTCCAGGTCCAGTAGGGAAGGGTAGTTCCTTCTCTAGTAATCCTAAATTATTTTCCTTTTTGAGGAGAGTGCCTTAAGGTGTACCATAAGGCTGGAGGTGTGTGTGCATCCTTGGAGTGAAGGTATTGTTCACTGGAACACCAGGGGCTTTCTTCTTTAGAAACTGCAAGTCTGTATCCTTTCTAATAGAAGCATAAACATAGGATGCATTATGAGTTGGGAGGACTATGTAAGTCCTTGGGCAGATTGGGGATGGGGAGATAGGGAAGAAGGGGAAGATGAAATCCATCAGAGAAAGGAAATAATTATTTCAATTATATATAGGCTACTATAAACCCTTAACATTGTTTTACAATATGAAGTGTGGAGGAAGGAGGAAGGGGTCAAGTAAAGACAGTCTTGTACCTCATATGCATTATTACCTTGAATGCTTGTATGGAAAATGGGCACCCTTTTATGAACATCTGTAGAGATTCAGACACCTGGGTAGGCTAGGAGAAAGACATGAGGACAATCAGGTTGGCTAGAACATAGACTTTGTGAAGGGAAGTAACCAGTAATGAACTTGGAAAAATAGATAGGAGTTGAATTGTAAATGGCTTTAAATGCCAGACAGAGGAGTTTGTATTTTAAACTTAATGAAATAGGGAACCATTGAAGTTTCTTAAGCAAAGGAATAAAATCTTCAGATCTGCCTGTTAGGAATCAGTCTATTGAAATTTATCATCCAATAAAAGCCTTTTGACTATTTGCAAGGTTTTCAATACTTGGCTTATAAGCTCTCATCACTCAACTCCTGCCCATTAACTAGCAGATTTAAACATACATCTTATTTCCTCAAATTTGAAATTCTCAATTCCTTAGCAGATTCCACTCCCATAACCTACTCCTCCTCACTACCTCAGCTAAACATAAGGATGGTAATACCCTTGATCTCCTCATCACCCAGAAGTGTTCTACTTTCATGATCAAGAACTCTGAAATTCTTTTATCTAATAGTTAACTTCCTATCATTCCATCTTTCCCTGTGTAGTACTTCTCCCAGTCCCATTGTTTGTCCTCACCATGGCCTTCAATCCCTCTGCCACTCAATATTTTTCCAGGACATCACTCCTGCTCTAGCTTCACTTTCCTTCCTTCCTAATCTATACTATCATTTTTGTTGTGTCATTCATTCATTTTAGTTGTGTCTGACTCTTCATGACGCTATTTGGGGTTTTCTTGGCAAAGATACTGGCATGGTTTACCATTCCCTCCTCCAGATCATTTTACAGATGAGGACCTAAGGTAAATAAGGGTTAAGTAACTTGCTCAGGTCACATAGCTAGTAAGTGTCTGAGGCCAGATTTGAACTCAGGTCTTCCTGACTCCAAGCCCAGCACTCTATCCACTGCACCATTTAGCGACCCAATTTATATTCTCTCTACTATCCCCTGCACTCAAATATTTTATTCTCTTATCCTATCATCTCAGTCTTGAATTATTCCTATCATCTACTTCCCCAGCTCCTACTCATTTGCTGCCGAACAGGGCTAGAAAATGTCACACGACCATATTTTCTGGGGCCATTATAAATTTGTGCTATTGAATCTCACCTGGGTCCTCACCACAGAAAGGTAATCATCTTACTCTTTCCTGTATGATTCTGTATGACATTTCTCATAGGAACCATCATAAATCTTTATTTCTCTCTTTAAAACTTATACCACCACCTTCCTAAACCTCCCAGAGAAAATAGATCATTCACCAAGAGATTCTTCTTTTCCCCTTCATTTCATCTTACAACCCTCACTTTCTCCTCCTTTATTCCAGTCTCTGATGAAGATGTGCCCTTTCCTTGGCAAGACCAACCTCTCTACCAGTACCCTTGATCCCATCCCCTCCCATCTTCTCTAGCAGATTGATCCCCCAATCATTTCATTTCTCTGTCACTAATTGTCACTTTCTCGCTTCCTACTGGCTCCTTCCCTGATGCCCGAAAAACACACTTAAGTCCTTTCTGCAATAAAACACTTCCACTAGATCCTACTACCTCCTCAAGCTCTAGCATCCCACATCTCTCCTTTTCTCAGTCAAACTCCTAGAAAGTACCCACACTCTTTGCTTCTACTTCTTCTTTCTCTCTCTCTCATATCACAAACCATTACAATCTTTCTTCTGACCTCATCCCCCAACAGAACCTGCCCTCTCAGCAATGACCTCTTAGTTGCAAAATAGGGTGAACTTCTCTTGATTCTCATTCTTCTTGTCTTCATTGAACCTCTGCTCTGAGAAACATTTTTTTTCCTGGGTTTTTTGTAGCACTCTGTTCTTGGTTCTCCTTCTACCACTCTGATTGTACCTCCTCAGTTTCCTCCCATTTAACCATATTAAATCTTCTACATGTGAATGGACTTCAAGGCTTTGTCCTGGGTGTTCCCAATTATATCTATGCTTTATGCTGATCATATATATACATATATATATATATATATATCTTATATGTATACACTCATATATATGTACATACCATGTATATTTACTAAGGCTAGATATATGTGTACATACACATACATGTGTATGTATGTATATGTGTATTATTTGCAGCCTTTGCATCTTTCCTGAGATCCAATCTCACATTACCAAATGCCTGTTTTACATATTGAACCGGATATACTGTAGACTCAAAATATCCAAAACAGAATTTGTTATCTTTCTCCAAAATCCTGCCCCTTTTTTGAACTATTTTTTCAAAGGCACCACCATTTTTCCATTTACTCACATTCATAACCTCAGTGTCATCCTTGGCTACCCATTCACACTCACCCTATACATTCAGTTTCCAAATCTCCTGATTTCTTCTTCCAAAATATCTTTTTCATCCACCTCTTCTCTATTAACAGAATCACAACCATAGTCCAGATTCTCATCATATCTCACCTGGATTATTACAATAACCTACTAATACTCTCTATCTCACCCCCACCCCAATCCATCCTCCACATAGCTGTCAAAGCGATTATCTGGACATTTACAGGCTGACTGCATCTCTCCCTTACCCAATAAACTCTAATGCTTCCATATCTCTTCTAAAATCAAATATAAAGTCTATGTTTAACATTATAAACTCTTTATAACCAGGTCTCATCATACTCTCCCAGACTTATTACACACCTCCACTCATACTAGAATCCAGGCAAACTGGTCCATTTACTGTTCCTCACACATAACATTCCACATCCTGTTGACATGCCTTTGTATAGGCAATCCTTCATGCCTAGATTGTACTCTCCCCTCCCTTCCATCTCTCAATATCACTGCTATCCTTGAAGGCTCAGCTCGGGTACAGTTTTCACATGTGGCCCTTCCAAAGCCCCTCAGCTGCTCCTGCCTTTCCCTCCAAATCGCCTTTATCTATTTTATAGATACCTGGTATCTCTTCCAACTTCACTGTCATCTCTTTGAGGGCAGGGATTGTTTCACTTTGGTTTTTGTATCTTCGGGAAGTAGCATAGTTTTGGGCACAGTCTTGACCTCTCTTTTTCTCTCTCTACACTCTCTTTTTTGATGAATTCAACTTTCAAAGGTGCATGATGAATGCTTTATTGGATTATCGACTTGGAAACTGTATGGAGTGTGGCTCAAAAAACCCCACATAGCTAGGAAGTATCAGCCCTAGGAGATTCTAACACTGGTCTTTATGATTCCAAATCTAGCACCATATTCCCCTAAAGGAAGAATGTTGTCTTCAGCATTTGAAAGGTAGTGAAGAGGAATTGAAAAGTTTCTGAGCATGAGGTTGCATGAATAGATTTGTGAGTTAAAAAGGTGTCTCTGGCATGTTTTCAGAATGGATTATAGGGAGGAGAGAGTGAAAATGAGTAATAATTTAATATTAAAATAATAGCTTATATTTACATTTCTCCCTTTTCTTCTGTTTTAAGTTATCTTGCTAAGAAGTATTAGGCAGTTACTATTGTTTTTCTATTCTCAAGCCCTATTCCTGTACATCTCCAAATTTTTGTCAACCTGCCCCTCTCTTTGAGTAATAAAATAGATGAAAGACATATTTCTTATTTTTTACCAGTCATGAGCCTTAACTATCCCTAGATGGATGTGAAAGTAGCTCTTCTAAACCTACAAACATTGGATTAACCCACTCAGTATCTTTGGTAGGTAGGAAAAGAGTCTATATTGCACAAAGACAACTGATTTCACAGTAGATGGCAAACTCTGCCTAAATACTTATGTATATATACACTTAAATACACATGTGTGTACATACATATGCATATGTATATACATATAGGTATAGATTGATATATGTATCACAGGTGTATTGCCCAGATAGATAAATATGTATAGACATGTATATATGTGTATGTATGTATATATCTATAGATAGATTTATGTGTATACACATATGCATATATGTATATTGATTGATATGCACAAATATATATCTGTATTTGTATGCATATGTGCGCATGTATAGAGATATCTATATCTATATGTGTGTACATATGTTTTATATGTGTGTGTGTGTATGCTCAAATCCAGCCTCACACACTTACTAGCTGTGTGTTCCTGGACAAGTCATTTAACCTCCGACTCAGTTTGCTCAAATGCAAAATAGGGGTAATGATAGCACTTACCTTGCAAGGTTGTTGTGAGGAGCAAATGAGATACTATTTGTCAAAAAATAGTAAGAGCTATAGAAATGTTTATTTCCTCCTCTTAAAGCTGGAATCACTGAGGTAGAAAAAGGTTACATGTGTTTAAGTGCAAATGTAGGCATTAAGGCCAAGTGCTCATATATCACCCCAGCCAGGTCTTGTCTTGGCTCTAAATAGCTCATTTGACCCTAGTCTACAACAAGTGGGGCCACACTTAAAAGTCCACTTGCCTTTCAAGACAAGGAAGCGATAGTTCAAAAGTGGGACTAAGGAGCTGCTTGGTACAGCTGGGGATCATTAACAACAATGAAGGTCAAGCATAAAAGGCCTAATGAAGAAGCTTTTCCCCAGCCAGCTTCTTTTTCTCTAAGTAATAAAATCATTCTCAGAATAAAATGAAAAGGATTCCTTGTGACAAAATAATGTTTTGAAGAAATTTCTCCAAGATTCAAAATTCTCTAAAGTTTTTTTAAGCGGAAGAAAAGTTGGAAACCAAAACAGAATGAGAAACATTTTATGAAAAGAAGCCTTGACAAATAATCTTACCTTTGCTATTGAAAACACCTGTTTGTTAATGAGTGGCTTCTTGTGCTACTCAGGGGTTCTGGAAAGAATTTATGGGTTCATGTCCTGTTCCAATGTGTTACCAAAAGCTTTGGATTCTCTGTCTCTGGTCCTATCTCTGCCTCTATTTCTATCTCAACTTCATCTTTGTCCTCATCTTTGTTTCGTCTATTAGAAGATAAACCCCTTTAAGACAGAGACTGTTTTTGCTATTCTTTTGATCTATATAATGCAATACACTGCCTGACACATAGTACGCACTTAATAAATATTTGTTGACTGATTGTCTCTGTCTCTCTATATCCTGATGCTCAAGAATGAGATAAACAACTGTTGCCATAGGATAATTTAGGTGCAAGAGGGTGTGCTTTATGACCTTTGGAAATCTATTCCAGTCCCATTATTCTTTGATCCCTGTCACTTTTATTTAAACAAATTTGATCATCTTAGATAGGGCAGAGGAGAATCTGATGGGAATACATGTCAATCTGAAGACTGCTAGAGTTTGGTCTTTGTGATGCCTCATTCTTCCCCCTCTGTTTCAAGTGTATCTCTTCTAAAGATGTATATTCAGTCGAAGATGACCTTTCCTGATCAAGGAATAGCCTCTGCAAGGTTACCTTGTATGTCTTGTATGTGTGTGTATGTGTATCACATACACAGCTTTGCACCATGTTTTGAATATAGCTATATACACACATGTTGTCTCCACTACTAAAATATAAGCTCCTTGAGAGCAGGGACTTCACATTTGTTTTTGTATTCCCAGTGCCTAGCAGTTTATGGCACATGGTAGTAGATGCTTACTAAATGCATGTTGATTGATGAATGTCTATGTAATAATTCACATTAATATAAATACTTGTTTACTGATTTATTGACTTGAAGATTGGTAAAGCACTTCCCTCCTAGCAGCTCTCTGATTCATGTGTTACAAGTTGTATCATCCCCATTTAGGGGTCCAAATCAGTGATTTCTTTGGTGTGGGGAATTCCTTGTGGGAAAATTACCTCCATTAGCAGGCATTCTGAAGCTTACAGTCATAGAGCATTGTCTGGAGAACTGAGAGATTATAACTTGCCCAGGATTAGATGACCAGTATGTTTCAGAGATGGAACTTGAACCATTGTACCACATTGCCTTAACTATCCTCTTACAAATGAGAAAACTGGAGGCTTAAGGAAGCAATTTGACCAAGGGCACAGAGACATTCAGGCCAAGATTTGAACCCAGGCCTCCTATCTGCAAATCCAGTGTACTTACCAATACATCATGCTACCATTCTTCAATAAAGCATATAAAGAAACTCTACTCTCCAGCTATGTCCTCCAAGTTATCTCTCAAATAGTAATCTGAAGATTCCTTAGGATCTTTTTTTAAAAAAAAAATCTAGATTTGACTGATGAACATAATAAATTTCCCAGAATAGTAGAAATCACTAGAGCCCTGGAAGCTTGCATAAGGTAGATTTTGTTTTGGTTTTTTTGCACCATACCCATGTTTCCATTAGTACAGCATACTCCCCATGAGGAAATACCCTCTACCAATGCATATCAGCATCTGCTTTGCAAGTTATAGTCCTAAAGTGTTGCCAGATACACTGAGAGGACTAGTGCTTCATCCACAGTAGTGTAGTCGGTATGTGTCAGAGTTCAAATTTGACCCCAGGTTTTCCCAGCTATGAGATCAGCTCTCTATCTACTTTACCATCTTCTCTCTCTGAATGGGGCAGTATTAGGAGAAATGTACAAGTGCTACTTTACACCATGAGTGCTAAATATATGAAGTTTATTACAGAGAGATGTTACATAGGTTAACAACATAAATCCAATTAAGAAGGGATTATACAAATTCATGAATGATAAACCAATAGCAGATGAATAAAAGCAAGTTGAGGATTCTTGAAGTCCGTTTTTTTTGCTTTTGCCATGGAGTTCATAGAAATAATAACCCTACTTTTCCACAAAACACTATTAACATCAAAGATACACTATTAGATTGGATGGATCACTGCTCTGACTTGTTATGTCACTTCTATATATTCCCATAACAGATCTGACCATTTTTGATTCAATAAATAACATTTCTTAATGCTAGAAGTCTCCATCGACAACAATTCTTACATGTCACGGTCAATAATTTTCATGGCTTGTCCCTACTCAGTATCTCAAAAAAGATGTGTTATAGTTTGAAGGTCATGAAGACACCAAAAATATAGTGTTTGGTTGCATTATCACAACTAGACCTGAATGGCCACCCAGTATTTCCCCTTTATTGTCTTCTTTTCTTGCCCTATGACTGACTAGAAATTAGAACTAATTAAAATTTTCTGGAACAAATCCCACTAGAATAGCTGTCTAAACTTTATGTAAATACAATATTCTACTAACTACTAAGGCTGGCTCTCCTAAAATGTGGTACACATAGAGTACAATATAGGGGAATGAACACCTCTGGCTTGCTGCCTATTTTCACAGTTTGAAAAAAGAGCCAGTGAATCCCAGATTTTCAGTATATAAGAGGAAATACCTGTAAAATATGTTCTTGTATTTACTATCATGTGGATGGATATTGCCTCAAAACTCCTCTTAAAAATTTTGAATTGCTGGACCCATTAAGATGAAATTTATAGCACTAAGAGGCTAAGTGTTCTCTACCATTATAGGTCAAGGGTAAGTAAGTGATTAAGGGAGAAGAGCTACTCTGATGATATACTTGGACATTAAGTTTTGAGAGACTATATTGTGTTTTGTCATATTATACTGTTATTATAAATTATATCACATTATTATATTCCATTTACATAGAGAAAAGAGGCAGCATGGCATAGTGGATAGAAACCATACTGGAAAAGAAGACCTGAGTTCAAGTCCTGCTTGACTTGATCCACATTGACTGTATGACTGAACAAGCCACTTAATCTTTTAGTGCCCACGCAACTCGATAACACTGTAATGTGCAGGAAAGATTCCATCCTAATTTAATAGAAGGAGTTTCCTTACTTAGGAGTTCCTCATATTAATAAAATTATAGGTTCAGTTCCTAGCCTATGTAGTGGCACGACATCACAGAGAACAGAGAATAACCTGTCGGCAACTTAGTATAAAAGTCCCAAAAGTTAACCTTGGAATCAGAAAGACCTGTATTCGAATCCTGTATCTAATTTTTACTAGCTATGTGTCCTTTGGGAAAGCCTCTTAATCACTATGTGTCTTGGGCAACTCTTGGGATTTATCTGCTGGCATTGACATATTGTTCTGGATGGTGGAAAGAGTTCCCTCCCTAGAGTTCCCCATACTGACTTTGAAAGCACTGAAGGCTCAACTTTCAAATTCTCTCATAGCAAAGAGGCTATAAAACACTAGAAAAGATGACAGACAATATCATTACCCAAAACTGAGACTTCAGAACCACCAACCTACATGCCTACTTTCTCATTTATATTAAGCCTTTATAAGAATGGTCTATTCTAGAGGACATGCATTGAAATTGTAGCAGGGTATCAGAAACATGTGACTCAGTGTTGAAAAATCTTGAAGCTTTGGTGTGATGGAGTAAATCTTGGGTGTTATCCTGGTTCTCTCCCCACCCCTGTCCCATACCAGTGGTGTGGGGCAGAGAAGGACAAAGCACTATGTTGAAGGAGATACTGCTCTGTTTTTCCGTCTGTCTGTCCCTTCCCCAACTCTCCCTCTTTGTCTCTCTCTCTTTCACACATTCTCTCTCTCTTCCTCTCTCCTATTTTCTTCCAATCTGCTGAATTAGGATTCTTTAAACTTCTCCCTGGAGAGGTAAGGGAATGGTGGATGTCTTCACCCACCCTGGAAGCATGGCAGCTAAGAGCACATGGAAGCTAAAGTACATCACGGACTTAGCTGAACTTGAGCCTAGGCCTTGGGCCCTATCTGCCTTTTCTATTTTGTGTTTTTATCTTGAGCATAGGTGAATTGACATAGATAGACATCTACTTCAAGGTGACATTGTAAATTAAAGTAGTTTGGTGCTTCTTGGAGAAGATGATTACAGAAAAGAAGGTGAGGCTAAGCCCTGCATAGCTTGCCAAAAGGCAATGGCAGTGTTTGTTTGGACAGTGCAAAGCTGAGTTTCACCTTTGGATGAAATGCCATTTTCATCAGTCCCATCAGTCCTAAAAATATTTTAGATTTTTACATTTTAAGTATCAACTTCCTGAGAGCATGTAGCTGTAGTTGTAATTTATTGTGTCCTGTTTTGAATCATTGTTAATGTTTAGTGTGTGTCTCTTGTGTTAAACATTTCTTTTGTTTAGAGGAAATAAATAGCAGTCCTATACCTGATTTACATGGTACATTGAGTACATTTCTACTCTCCACTTTTGGGTAGATCCAATTTGATATAAGACAAATTAAGTTTTGATTCTCCTTGGGGGTACAGGGTAAGAGTATGAAGTTAGAGAATTCAAGAATCTAAAATTTTCTTTTAGTGGCAGGCCCCTAATAGCTAAATTTAATCCAAGTGTCTATCTAGTTACAGAGCTGAGAGAAACTTCTTATTGGAGAAGGAGAAGTTGAGCACCCCAGGTCCCTGGGATGCAGCACTAATTCTTTAAAGGGTATTTTTGATGAAATGAAAAAGGAAGTGAAAGCATTTTCTACATTTGACAACACTTTTAGTCACACAAGAAGTTAGAGTCCAGAAAAAAATAAGATCCTACTGTGTTTAATGTTTAATGATTACCAACCCAAAAGTGACTCAATAGATTAAAATGTATCTGTACAAAAAATTTTTGGGCAAGTTTTTCCTTCTCATATATGTAAATATCATTAATAAAAATTCCTTGATAAAGGTAATCAAAGAGATAGATACATTTGTTCAACTGTGCTCTGATTACTGATCTTAAAGAAGGCATTAACAAAGGAAGACAAGCCCAGCAAAAGAGTTCACTTCTGTCATGGAGGATATCCTGTGGAGATACCAAAGAGAAGGCTGATTCCCTATAAATGGTGAGATACTCCAGATGCTGTTGTTCTCAGATGACATTGTCCTGATTGTATCAAGCCTCCAAATACTGGCAGCACCCTCAAGGAAATCCATGGACATTCAGTAGAGAATAATTTAGCCAGCCACAAAGGAAAAATCAAGTGGATGAAAAATGCTTATTTCCCCTTATTATGAGATGCAGTTGAATGGACAGCCTATTGGATTAGTCCATCAGGACATATCTTGGGCAAACACCACAGATGGATAATGAGCTAGCCTTAGAATTGAATAGGAGAACAGACTCAATCTGGGTTGAATTTTAGAAATTCTGCAGTGTTTTCAAAAATCCCAAGCTGTTCTCTGACACAAAAATCCATCATTTCGACACCAATATATTCTCCCAATGATGCTACATGGCAAAAAATCATGGACTACCACAATCTCTAAATAATTCAAATTGAAGGTGATGCAAAGGACAATGGAGAAGTTTGGGTGAGCACAAATAGGCTACAGGATATTACCAGTGATGACAGGCTTGCAAAAAAGTAACGTAAAAGATATTCATTCAATGAAGGTTCTTAGAAATATAGCCAAAGTCAGGGATACTTTCCTTTTTTTTTTTTTTTTACTTTACTGGCTAGAACCTCTAGGGACCATAATTAGAAGCGGATGGTGGAGGGATCCTATATTAACAGAGGGCAAATAATTTGAAGGTTTTTTTTTCGATTGATGCCATAGGGATGCATACAAATCTCTTCTGGACAAGTTTGTACATTTTCCTTACTTTGTTTAATTTATGCAAGTTAATACAATAGTAGAATATATATTCTAAATAATAATTACACAGGATCTCCAGCAGGGCCTTGGTGTACTTGATGTGTAGGGGGTAGAAATGGGAGAGTAGATCATGAGAATTAGGTCTTTCTCCCAAAAGTGTGTTTGTATATCAATACTTCGAAAGATCCATAATTTTATCACTGTAAGCATTGCAGTCACCGATATAGACAACCCTTCTATACCTTAGTAGAGAGATTTAGCAATTTACTTTAACCAAAACCAATTTCTATCCAATGGGCAAGTGCTACAATGACAAGGAGGAGCCCCATAAAGAGAGAGAGGGAGACAGAGAGAGAGATAGACAGAGACAGAGACAGAGAGAGAACTGAATGTGGAGTCAGCAGAGCCGTATTTGAAACTCAGCTATGCTTTTTACTATCTGCGTTAACCTTGGACAATTTTCTGTATCTTTTCTGAGGGTCCATTTTCTTCCTTATAAAAATGAAAGGGTTATATTGGCTGTTTTTTAAGATTTCTTCTTATTCAAAGAGTATGATTCTATGATCCTAAATGGGCACTCTACTAGGGTGACTGTGCTTTGAGCAATGGAGTACATGGAGAGGTGATATCAGAAGTCTATTCCCCTTGAAGGCTGATGATTCATTATTCACTGCAGGGAAGGCTTTGGCCAAAATGAGCCAACACACAGGTACACCAGTATTCTGATTCTGGGAAAAGGAGTCACAGTAGAGTACTTCAGAGTCCACATCTTGCTTAGCAGCAGCTTGTCCCCAATTTTATATCTAAGTGGTAAGATAACAAGTTTGATTGCTTACAAAATATGTATCCAATCCTATGAACTTCAAAACTGATTAATCAAAAGCCAACAATCATCCCTGATCATTATAGCTAGACTTAGGAGCAGGCCAAGTGTCTGGTCCACTTTGTAATGGCAGAATTTACTTTCACATTCATTTACATTCAGTCGGTACTACAGATTGATTGGATACATACCAACAAATAAATCTGAAATTGTCTTTTTCATATCTTACCCCAGACAAAGAACAACTGAAGGAGAGACTACATTAAGGGCTCAGCCAAGATGATCACCTTCAGTAATACTATAGAATTGCATTCATTGTGGGGAATTTTTAGCCTGATTCTTTCATCTTTATTGTGTGCATAGATCATCTTTTAAGAGATATGAAAGTGTAACTGATATAATGTTTATTGAGCCTGCCTTCTTAGGTAGCCTTGGGACTTTCAAGAAAATGAAATGTGACATTTTATGATGTATGTATTAATTTTAGCTTGAGAAAGAAATATTTCCCAAGAAATGAGTAAATAAATACCAGATTGACTTGTGATTTTTTTTTTAGTTTTGGTAGTCACTTCACTCTAAGTCATATTCTTCTTTTACATGTATCACTAGCAATGTCATCATTCATTACATGCATTGAAGGAAAATGTCTTCAGAAGAGACATCTGCAAACCTACCTTTGACTATAGTGATTATCTATGCAAGAGGAGGTAGACCTAGAGAAATCAGTTATTTTCCAGGCTATTTGTGGTGTCTCTTACTACTGCTTTGTAATGGGATTTTTATCTCTATTCTAATTCCTCAGGACCTTAGATTTCCTCCCACAAAAAAGCAGTTTACAAGAACTTACTATGGACCTATTCACTACAGAATGGAATACAGAATAAAAGGATTCCATCTTGTACCTTACCCAAAGGACCTCAATTACCAATATACCAAAACCCTAAAAAAATGCAGTCTTACTCCACAATGGGACTGCTCTGCTCAGTCTCCTTTGCTAACTTTTCATCCAGATGATAACCCCTAACCTTGGATGTCCCCTGAAGCTCTATCCTGGGCCCTTTTCTCTTCTCTCCCCTGTACTATTTTACTTGGCAATCACTTCAGCTCTCATATATTTAATTACCAGATCTATACAGATGATTTTTGGAAATATTTGTTTAGCCCTGACCTCTCTGTTGTCTTCTTCTGTCGCATCTCCAATTACCTATTGGACGACTTGAATTGGATGTCTCACAGATATCTTAAACTCAACATTTCCAAACCTGAACTCATCTTTCCCCTCAAACCTTCCCTTCTCCTTAAATTCCCTATTATCGTCCAGGGAACCACTTTCATCATAGCCACACAGACTGACCACCTAGGTGTTATCCATAACTTCTTACTCTCCCAGTCCTCATAACCAATCTGTTGTCAAGGCCCTGTGATTTCTATATTCAGAACAGCTCTTGAATATGCTGCCTCCTTTCCTCTCACATTGCCACCACTATGGTTCAGGCCCTCCTATCCTCAAGTCTAGACTTAAACAATAGCCTGATGGTGGGTCTCTCTATCTGCAGTCTCTGCTCAGGTATAAGCTTGATCTTCCCAAAGTTCAAGTCTGACTATGTCACACACACACACACACACACACACACACACACACACACACCCCTTTGTAATCAACTCTAGTGGCCCTATTGCCTCCAGGATCAAATGTAAAATTCTGGCTTTTAAAGCTTTCCATAACCTAGCCCCTTCCTATCCAGGCTTCTTACATCTTATACCCTCCCCCATGTACTCTAATGCAGTGATGCTGGTTTCCTTTCTGATCCTTAAACCCAACACTCTATCTTCTGACCCTAAGCATTTTTACTGACTGTCTCCCACTCCTGGAATTCTCCTTCTTCATCTCTACCTCCTGGCTTCCCTTGCTTCCTCCGAATCTCAGTTAAAATCCTACCTTCTACAAGAAAATTTTCTCTTTAATCTTAGTGTCTTTTCTCTGAGATTCTCTCCAGTTTAACCTCTATGTAGCCTGTTTGCGTATAGTTGTAGTACACTGTCTTCTCCATTAGAGTTTGAGCACCTTGAGAGCAGGGGTATCTTTTTTTGGATTCCCAGTAGTTAGCACAGTGCCTAACATAGCAGGCACTAAATAAATGCTTATTGAATGACTGACTGACCTGCAGGATGATGTCAAAGTACTTGCTTATTAGATGCCTTGAGACAAACTTGGACTGAAACAGTTATGAGCGTTCAAGCTTCTTGCTACAGTAAAGGCTCCCATTCCCGTTTCTCTTTTCCTCCCCTTTTTTCACCTCTCTCGCCATGCGTGTCTGTTTGTACTAAGTCGCTCTATGTGAGAGAAGGGGAAAAATCCCACAAAACTATTCTATTTATCCTCATTCCAGAAAAATGGGCCAATTCACAGCTGCAATACTTGGGAGAGTTTCCTGTCTGGGAATTTAGAAACTGCCAAGAGTGGAAAGCAGCAGCCAGAGAGGCCCCTGTTGTCATTGGCCCAAACAGCAACAACAACCACAATAACAACAACAGTAAAATATGCATGCACGGACACACACAAACACGCACATACAATTCAACAAAATCCAACAAAACGGACCAGGTTTAAAATAGGAGCTTCTGTCTTATGCATCCTGTGGCTAGATACATTTCTTGGCAACCTTCCAAGTCAGCCCACTTCTCCCCCACCATCTGTCATCAGTCATTCTGCCTACTGTAAGTGTGCCGACACGGTACAGGAAGATTAACAAGTATCAAATGGAAGGCGAAAAAAATAAAGCCACCACAATCAGTGTTAGAATGTGGCTACGGTTTTGACATAAGGTTACAGAAGCCGGGAAATTTGAATCGAAATTTTGCCCTCTGAATCATGAGCATGAGGGAGGGCAGAGCACAAAAGTGGTGTATTGTTATACCCAGGACTTACTAGCTTGAACTTGGAAGTACTGGGCTTTTTTCCCCAGGCCCTATGAAAATCAGAAATTATTTGAAGTCATTTTCTATTTTGATTTCATAGCCAATGTGTTTTCTCTTTAAGGAATTGGAGCAAGATAGGAGAGGAGGGAAGAAGAAATTTCTAAGAAAAATTCTGAAGTAATCAGAACCACCCAAAAGATGTCAATTCATAACCTTTACAAGTTTTAAATAAGTATTTTCAAGACACAGGTTGGGTTATGTTGATCTTATTTGTTAAGTTGGCGTTTTAAGTTTTAGATGTTGCTTTTATTTGTTAAGTTGGTGTTTTAAGTTTTATGTTCCAAGCAACCTTCAAGCAAAAGTTGGCTGCTGACCACTTCAACAATTAACACAATTTATCAAATGGGTTATTATGGCAATATCAGAACCAGAACCGGAACCAGCAACAAAGACTTCTAAAATTATGTCCAGATCATTCATATTTGAATAGTAAGTAACCCCTGGACACTTGAAAGGATTAGTAGTTCCTTTGGAATCATTGCTATCTTCTTATTAAGGGATTCACATTACCAGATAACCTCATGAAAATGAATGGACGATTTATGAGGTGTGCAACAAATCACATTCATAAGCCCTTTCTTTCAGGTTCAACCCAATGAAATTCATCAGTGTTACTATGGAATGTTATGCTTCTAGCCCTTATCACTCAAACAATACAGGCTAAGGATTCCAAGTAAAATAGTTGGCTTTCTTTGGTTGGTTGGAAATTAAAAAGGAGGAGACTGGAGGAAGGCTCAAGCTGCTTGTCCAGCAATTAAATTTTACTTATAACTTAATAATAAAAGTCTGGAAATGGAAATTCCACTAAAAACAATTGCGACTGACAAGATAATAGCATTGTTCACTATATGGAATCTACATAGCATATATGTATATATATATATATATATATATATATACATATATGTATATCACTACATACCAAGGATTTGCGATTTCAGCAATGTGTTCTACTCAAACCAAAGCTGATCACAAATGTCTAAAAGTCCAGCTTCAGACACTAACTAACCATGTGATGCTAAGTAAACCACTTAACCCTCTTTAGCTTCAGTTTCTTTATCTTTAAAATGGGGATAATGGCAACTACCCCCCCCAAGGTGGCTATGAGAGTCATGAGATAACATATGTAAAGCACTTTGCAAACCTTAAAAGCTATGGAAATGCTAGTGATGATGATGATGATGATGATGACAGTGGTGATATAACATTCAAGGGTTGCTGTGGTCAAATTTTTATTACCCTGTGAACAATTTAGTAATGAGAGTCTAAGGCTGGTCTTCAAATGACCAGCAAGCAGTCTAATATCCTCACTGCCTAGAATAGTGTCTTACATTTTTTTTTCCATTTGGGCAGGGGCAAAGGTATGGAGATTTGTAATTTAATTGAAGTAAGGACTCTTAGTACTTCTTCTACAGACACGGATTGGCAGGTCATCTGTAACTTAACATGTTAAAAAGTGTTCTGGGGCACTGAGTGATTAAGTGACCTGTCCATAGACACATAGGCAGTATGTGTCGGAGATAGAACTTGAACCCAGTTCTTCCTGGCTTTCTATCCACCGCACTAGATTACCTCTCATTTTGCATGAGAGATACTTAATAAATGTTTGTCAAATAGATTAATGGATATTCCATTGACTGTAGTCAAAGCTTTTCCAACTTGGTAGGACTTACCAGAGCTGTTCTCTGCTCACTAGCACAAATTACCTCCATATGACCATGAGGCATCAGATAGGATTAAGTAAAGGATAGTATACACATCTTTGCAAATGACACCCATATTCTACTTCCATTACACATGGTGATATGGTCATTTAAAAACAGCATGCTCATGTTGTTGTCATTCACTCATTTTTCACTAATGTCTGCCTCTTTGTGACCCCATTTGGGGTTTTATTGGCAGAAATACTGAAGCAGTTTGCCATTTCCTTCTCTAGCTCATTTTGCAGATGAGGAAACTGAGGCAAACAGGGTTAAGTGACTTGCCCAGAGTCACATGACTAGTAAGTATCTGAGGCCAGATTTGAACTCAAGAAGCCCTCCTGACTCTAGGCCTAACATTCTATCCACTGTTCCACCTAGCTGCCCCCTTGCAACAAATACCCATGAACTATTTCATCCTCAGTATACACAGATGCCAGATGCCATCATCATCCACCTATAATGCTATTATCTTCTTTCATGTGAAAATTTCCTTGACAGATTTCCAAATAACTTTGAAAAATCCCATAGAAGGCCACCAAGCCACATGACCATTGAGAGCTATATCTAAGAGAGTTTCCTCACTTCTACTTTATTCAGCTGGTTAGTGTTCTTTGTTCTGGTGGCATTTATGTAAGATCTGTCCTCTGGCCAAAATGGTGCCAGATTCCTTAAGATCTGAGGTGGAGTCAACAGAGGACAGAGCATATGGAAGGAAAAGGCAGCCCAGCCAGCCTTGCCACAGTCAAACCTCACAATGATTCCAGCTGTATCTTTGGACACGCCAGGAAGGCTTGAGCACACTGCCTGCCAAAGAGTCATTCTCCCGAAGGGAACTATCCACTCTTATTACATGCATAGATTCTAGTGACGGGAAAGGGTGAAGTAATACTGATTAGCTGAACTACTTCACCATTTGTGCATTAAATTTCTCTGTTCTTTGGTCTTCTCTTCCAGCCCTTCGGCTGCACAGAATCGTAATACAATTCCATAGAAGTAAGCAAAACAAAAGACATTCGTCTAGTCACTGCAAGCTTTTGCCAAAGGAATGAGATCTTCAATTGCCAGCTGAATCCCTCATGAGACTGGGTAGAAGACTACTGCAATATCGCTCAAGGAGAGAAACAAAGAGGAAGGGAATGAGAAAGGGTCGTGCTCATTATAATTAACTGCATGGTTATGGGAAACTTCTAGTGTTACCAGAAAGCTGGTGTCTGGGGTTTTCCTCTCTCCCAGAAGAGCTGGAAATGGGAGAAGGGAGGGGGAGCTTTAACCAACTTTTTGTGGCCAAAATCTCTTGCCAAAATTCCTCCACAGAAATGTCAGCATTGATATTTGGACAATTACCTCTGATCCAGCAATACTCAGCTCCAGATTGTCATTGGTGTCTCTCAGTGATGCCTCCATCCCACCTATCCCCAGCTCATCCCACCTATCCCCAGGCCATCCCACCTGTACTCAGACCATCCGGCTTCTCTCCAGGTCATCCTACCTATCCCAAGAGGTCTAAAAAAGGGAATTTTTCTGCCTCCTTCTTGGCCACTTTGATCAGAGAAATAAAGATGGAAAACACACCCCAAATTTCTGCCATTGGCTCATCTAACTCTCTTGCTCATGATATCTCTGCCTGAGTTAGGTCCTTCCAAATTCCAATTAGTGGAGTTGCCATCATTCCAAAGGTGGAAGGTTGGACTCAGCTGAGTAGTCCTTCTTGAAATGTTATCACAGCTGCTTTTAATCTTCTTCTCTTGAGGGAGAAGAGGTTACACTATGGCAGCCAAATTCCCCTCAGAGGACTTTGTCTACTCCACCTCAATAACACGAAAACTAAGATAATTTTAATAATATAAGTGATGTTTAGTTCTGTTTAATTCTCTTTCCAATCACCGCTGCAACCTCAGTGTTACCCCAAGCCTTGAGAAATCACACAAATGTGTATTATATTGAATTATGTTTACCAAGCTGTAAACACCATGAGGGTAAGGTTTGGGTCTTAGCTGCCTTTACATACAGAGGAAAGCACAAGATTCAGCACACAGTAAATGTTTGCTGGATCAAATTGGACTGAATAAAAAGTAAATCTAAGACTTTCTCAAGCATCTATACAGGATTAAGCCTAAACATGAATCATCACCTGACTTCCAGAACTGTTATGAAGATCAAATAAGATAATGTATTAAAATGCTTTGTAACCTTGGTAAAAAATAAAATTACTGCAATTAATTAAAAAAAACATGAATCATCCCATCTCAGACACATAATAGCTATATGACTGTAGACAAGGCACACTCAGAATCTCAGTTTTCCCATCTTTTAAGTGGAAATAATATTAGCACCTAACCTCACAGTATTGTTGTAAGGACTAAGATATTATATGCATAGTATTTTGTGCTATGTAATCGTCATGAAAGCTATGATGATGATAGTAGAAATTAAGTCTTCTTGCCTGTCCTTCTAGACATCTAAGGAATACTCCAATTTAAAAATTAATATTTATTAGGCACCTTTTAGTGCAAGGTATTTACTGTGCATGGTCCTAGGCATACAAAAAAAATGAAGTAGTCCATACTATCACAGAGCTGACATTCCTTCTAGTAGTAGGATCTGGACTACGCACACATGAAAGAAAGTAATTTTTCCTTTTTATTCTAAATTTACTTTAAAACTACAAGATTTTTTTTGAGAGAGTGAACACTAACCATGAGGATGATTATGAAGGTTGTTAATAGACTCCAGATTCTTGCCTTGATCTGAAAGACTTTTTTGATTCTAAATTAATACTACTGAATGCAATTGAAGATATATGTTCATTTTTATCTTTCCTTAGTCAAAGAGAATGGTTTCTGGTCATCAGTCAGGCAGCGTTCCTTCATAAACTCTAGTCAGAATGGGCAATTTGTTTACTAAATTGTTGCAATATTAATGATGGAATAAAATGGAGCATGGGGTGAAAGCCACTGAGGAGGGCATTGTGGCATATTGGTCTTGCCTTTCCCTTTTGCTTCTTGAGGAGACAAGGGAAGCTTCAATCTTCCAGATTAACTCAGGGTTCTCTTCTGGTTTTCTCCTAATTTTCCTTCAGGTTCCTTGTGACCTACTTCCTTCTCCAGATAAGGGTTTTCCCTCCTGGTGACCTACCCAGGTAATGTTCAGCCTGGCACTGAAGGAGCCCGCTACTGCAACCTTCCCTCCCTCTCCACAGAAAGGCAAAGGAAGGAGAAAGGAAAATCAGGTTTTCTGCCAGTGAAACCTGCTTTTCTCTTCTGGCACAAGGTCTCAAGGAGAAAGTATATTTTTCCACCCAAGACAGTAAATAAAAGAAAGAATGTTGTGGGTGTGCAAAGTTCTGAACTCAGCTCTCATAATGGGGTATTTGAAACTTTTCTTTTTTTGGCAATTATATTTCAGAGCTAAAAGCCACCAGGGGACATTAGTCCTTACGAAGCAAGCAGGGATTACTGTTTAGACTTAGAGCCTAGAAATGAGTGTCCTTTGGTCTTGGGGTTCTAGAGTGAGGCACCCCAGAACTCCAGGAACCACTAAGTTGAGGCAGTCAGCCAGGGTTTTCTCATGACAAGCCCTGGAATGTATGTTGGCAGGGTGCATTTATTTGCAAGGTGTTTATAAAGTTCCATGATCCTTTTCCCACCTGGCTTGCTTTGATCTGCCACTAGGAACAAAGAGATGTGGCAAACTCCAGGAATTCTACTCCTTTTCTCCCCCAAACTTCCAGGCTTCTTTCGTGTAAGTTTCTATTAGGAAATAAAAGTCTGTCTGTTGTATATCTGTTTATCTCAATGTATCTGTCTTTCTGTCTCTGCTTCTATCTCTGTCTTTCTATCTCTGTGTATCTCTCTCTGTGTCTCTGCCTGTGTCTCTGTGCCTCTCTCTCCTCTCCCTCTCTCCCTCTCTCTCTCTCTCTCTCTCTCTCTCTCTCTCTCTCTCTCTCTCACTCTCTCTCTCTCTCTCTCTCCCTCTCTGTCTCAGTCTGTCTGTCTCTGTCTCTCTGTCGTTCTCTGTCTCTCTCTCCCTCCCTCCCTTCCTCCCCTCTTTTTTTCTTTCTCTTTTTTCTCTGGGTGTCTCCACTTGCACAGTTTAGAGATTGGGAACATTTGGGTAGTTTTCCAGCTGCTTATGCACAAGTGTAATTGAGTCATTTATTTTTAGTGATGTCAAGACTTTGAGAACAGGCATAAAAGGAACATTACACACTAACTAACTGAAATGTAAGAAATTCCTCATTTTGAGGATAAGGATACAGTAAATGCTATGTTTCTAAAACTGGAGAATCTTCACAATAAATGCAAGTTCAGGCCAGACCAGTTTTATTTTCAGCTAGTAGGGGTTCCTGACTGCAGCAAAAGAACCCAGAACCGTGGAATCTATTTGACTTACTGATCTCCTCTACAATAGCCTCTTAACCCGCTTCTCATTCTCATCACCTGCCAGCAGAATAGATAAGCTCAAGTAATTTACTGGTGGAGAAACAAGGAGACAAAATAAAGTGCTACAAAACACTTTGAGATCCTTGGATGAAAGGTCTTTGGAGAACCATCATTCCTTTAGAACAAGGTTAATGGATGTGATCATCAACATCTCTGATGACAGGGACATTAGTGAACATATAGGGTCGATTTCTCCACCCATTCAGCCTTCTCATAGATGGGAGCAGGGAGGGAAGCAAACCTAATCTAGGGTGGCTGAGGACTGATGGCACTTCATGGTTCTAGCTCTGAGAAAGCCATTGTGATAATGCCATACTATGGGCAAGAAATTCCCTCCCTTCTACTCAATTCTATTCAACAAGCATTTATTCCTCTCCAAGAGGTCATTTGTATGTTAGTAACGCAGGAGACAACATGTCATTCAAGCCATTTCAACAAATATTTCCACCACATAGCACAAAGGGGAAAGCTCAGGATTTGGATTCAAAGGACCCAGGTACACATCCCAGCTCTGATGCTTACTGAGTGTGCAAGTTACCTGACATCTGGGTCTCCAGTACCTCATCATTAAAATGAAATGGTTGAACAGATGACCTATAAAATCATTCCAGCTTTACCCCTAAACCATCATTTTTAGGTAGGTGGTTCAGCGGCTAGAGTGCTAGATCTGGAGTCAGGAAGATCCCAGTTCAAATCCACCCTCATATACTTAATAGCTGAGTGACTCTGGGCAAGTGATTTAATTTCTCCCTGCCTCAGTTTCCTCATCTGTAAAATGGAGATAATAATGACACCTACCTCAGAATTGTGAGGTATTAAGGATTAAATATGAGGATTAAATAAGGATTAAATGGGGATTAAATAAGATGATATTTGTAAAACACTTCAAAATCCTAAAAGCACCATATAAATCATTTTAAAAATTATTATTATTATTAGGCAGCTAGGTGGTATAGTAGACATCCAGCCTCAGCCACTTTCTATGTGACCCTGGGCAAATCACATAACTTCTTTCTGCCTCAGTTTCTTCAATTGTAAAACAGGGACGATAGCATCTACTCCCCAAGGTTATTGTAAGGCTCAAATGAGATAAAATTTGTAAACCTCTTAGTACAATACCCGGTGCCGTACTTGGCACATAGTACGTGCTTAATAAGTGCTTGTTTCCTTTCCTTCTCTTTATTATCCACTAGGCTAGACTGCCTCTCAACATTTGCTGATTGGTTAAAATAAATCAATAGTTGTTATCTCGGTGTTCTTTGGTATAGTTCTAATCATTAAATTGTCTTCTTTGCAATGCTATCAATTGCTGCTTTGGGACTAAGTGGAACCAATGCAACCCCTCTTCTGCATGAAAGCCTTCTGGGCCTTTAAGGCAGCTATCAGAACTCCCCTGAGTCTTCCTTTCTTCAGGATAGCCCCCTCCCCCAGTGCCTTCAACCAATCCTCACACATCATGACCTCAAGTCTTTTACCATTCTGGTTGCTCCCCGCTTTGATTTCTCCCACCTTATCAATGTCCCTTCTAATCTCGAGCATCCAGAACTGAACAGTGTCCCAGACACAGACTAAATGTGGTGGAGTGCCGTAGGATTGCCACATCCTGTTTCTAGAAGCTATGCACGCGCTGTAGAAGGAAACGAAAATGCTTAGTTTTAATTCAGCCCAAGATTTCTTTTTATTTTTTTTATTATTTGGTGGAGGGGGGAAGGCAGGGCAATTGGGGTTAAGTGACTTGCCCAACATCACACAGCTAGTAAGTGTCAAGTGTCTGAGACCGGATTTGAACTCATGTCCTCCTGACTCCCGGGCCGGTGCTCTACTCACTGCACCACCTATCTGCCTCTCTTTGTATATTTTAGATGACAGATCATTGTCTTGACTGATGTTGACCTTGCCCACTTCTAAAACTCTTAAACATATTTATGTTGCATCTATACATGGACATCCATGATGAAACAGTCGTGAGAACCTTCTATCAAACCATACAGAACATTCATCTAAAAGCCTTGACTGTTAGGACTGGAAGATGCTCTAGAGAGTCTTAATTCAATCCCTTCATTTTACAGATTTGAAACAAAGAAAGTTCTAAAAAATGAAAATTACTTGCCCACAGTCACAAAAGTGACCTGGGCTGAACTTTGAAGCCAGATCCCCGACTCAAAATGTAGGGATCTGTCCCCTACATACCATTATCCTGCTCATTTTACAGGTGAGAAAATTAAGGCCCAGAAAAAAAATTACGTGACTTGTCCAAGGTCACAGAACTTATTTAGTCCACTGATCCCAAATCCATTGTTCCTTCCCCTATGCCAGATTGCCTCTTACTTGATGGTGCAATCAATTGACTCCAGAAGGACAACAACGTCATGTAGATAGACTGTATTGATTGTTTTGACCAAAAATCACAATTGGAATGCTTCCCGGAGCTGTCCCATTCACTATGTGCAGACACTGACTTAGTCTGGATCAGAGAAAGTCAGGACCTGGCTAGTGACCTAAATATTGAAGTAATAAAAATAATTTAACATTTAAGACCCACACAGCTTTTAACCTACATTCTCTCATTTGATTCTCACAACCTTATGAGGCAGGCAATTACTATTTTCCTCATTTTGCATATGAAGAAACTGAGGCTCAGAGAAGCTAAACAACTTGCTCATGGTCTCACACTTAGTAAATATCAGGGGCGAGATCTGAACCCAGGATTATCTTCATTCCTAGTCCAGCCTTCTTTCCAGCTGATCGAGAGAGGCATAGACATCATTTTTATTCCATATATTAGTTGTTATACTGGTGTACGTTGGGCTTCAGTCTAGGAGCCCCCTTTAAAAAAATCTAGGAAATCTATTCAAACATTTTCTGATGCAATAACTAGAACAGAAAATCCAGGCTAGCTACTCTAGAGGCTTTTTGGACATGTGCGACATAAAAGTTGGGTGCAGATCACATAAATATAATAAGATAGAGATGTGATAGAATTATTTTAAACGCAACATTCGAATTGTGTAACCAGATTCTAATCTTTCTTCCACTGCACAATCCCACCTCTGCCCTATGGACCATCCATGAGATTGACGTTATAGGCTTTCATGCCCCCAATTGACTTAAAAGTAGGATCAATAACTTAGTTACCATAAAATGTGCTCATCAAAATGGAATACTCAACCAAATTATGAAATCCAACGCAGCTTGTTCATTTCCTTCCCTCTCCTCCCCTCCCCCAAAGAGAGCAGTAGAATGAAAGGGCACTGGACTCAGAGTCAGAATAACTGAGTTTAAGTCTTGTCATCACAAATTGTAGTAATTGTGTGACCCTGAGCAAATCTCGAAATGTCTTTGAACCCCAATTTATCCATTTATAAAATTGAGATGTTAATACTCGCACTACCTACCTTGCAGGATTTTTAGGAGAAAAATCCCTTAAGTGCTATCTCAATGTGAGCTGCTGTTAGTTTTGGTTCCCATGCTTGCTATAATCAGGAGCTAGAACCAATTAAAAGGTATCTCTGTAATTATAAAGGTGATAGAGAGGCTCACCCTATGGAGTTTGGAGGATTTATAATAATCAGTGAACTCAATAAGTCAAAAAGCATGTAATAAGCACCTATCATGTGCCAGACACTGTGCTAAGCCCCAAAGATAATACCAAATAATAATACCAACGAGTCCTACCCTCAAGGAGCTCACGAGCTAATGGAAAAGCCAATGTGCAAGTAACTATGCAAAAGCAAGATTTATAGCAGATGAATTGAAGGTAATATCAGAGCAAAGGTACTAGCATTAAGAGGGACCAGGAAAGGTTTCTTTTTAAAAAGAAAATTTCTAATTTTCAACATTCATTTTATAAGATTCTGAGTTCTAAATTTTCTCCCCTCCCATCCATATACCTGTATAGTAATATTAAATATATTTCCACATTAGTCATGTTGTGAAAGAAGAATCAGAACAAAAGGGAAAAACCATGAGGGAAAAAAAAAAACAAAAAAAGAGCAAATAGTCTGCTTCCATCTACATTCAGACTCCACATTCTTTCTCCGGGTGTGGAGAGCTTTTTCCGTCCTGAGTCTTGGGATTGCCTTAGATAATTGCATTGCTCAGAAGGGCTAACCGTATCAAAGTCTATCATCGAATGATGTTACTGTTGCTGTGTGCAATGTTCTCCTGGTTCTGTTCACTTCACTCAGCATCAGTTTGTGCAAGTTTTTCCAGGTTTTTCTGAATCTGTCTGCTCACCATTTCTTAGGGAACAATAGTATTCAATTACATTCATATACTACAACTTGCTCAGCCATTCCCCAATTGATGGGCATCCCCTCAATTTCCAGTTCTTGGCCATCACAAAAAGAGCTGCTATAAATATTTTTGTACATGTGCGTCCTTTTCCCTTTTTTATGATCTCTTTGGGATACAAACTCAGTAGTGGTATTGCTAGATCAAAGGGTATGCGTGGTTTTATAGCCCTTTGGCCATAGTTCCAAATTGCTCTCCAGAATGATTGGATCAGTTCACAACTCCACCAACAATGCATTAGTGTTCCAATTTTCCAACATTTATCATTAGGAAAGGTTTCTTGCAGAAGTGTGGTTTCAGCTGAGACATGAAGGAAGTTAGAAGTGCCAAAAGGCAAAGATACAGGGGGAAGAACATTCCAGGCATGAAAGATGGCTAGTGAAAATGAACACAGTCAGGAAATGGAGTGTCTTGTATGAGGAGCAGCAAAGAGGTCAGTTTCACTGGGTCATAGAGTATGTGGCCAGAATTAAGGCATAAGGATATTAGAAACTATGGAAGTGGTCCTATTATGAAGGGCTATAAAGCCAAGCAGAGGCTTTCACATTTGATCCTAGAGGAAACAGAGAGCCACTGGAATCTATTGAATAGTAGGAGTGACATGATCAGACCTATGCTTAGAAAGATCATCTCAATAGATGAACGGAAGATGGACAGAATCCTACATAAATACAAAATTTCTAATAAGCAATCTACTGTATCTAGCTCAGTAACACCTCAGCCGTTTCGCCAGAACTCTATAATTCACTGCAAGCTCAGAGAGATGAAACCAATATATTGACCATTTCAATATATAATTGGCGTCATCTACAAAACTGCTCATAGAATTCCCAAGTTGAAGGGGACCTTTCAATTAGATGACAAGGGAAGTCTTGCCATCTAACCCCCTACATGAAGCATCAATCTCCTCTGCAATGTCCCTGACAAGTGCCCATCTTGCTTTGGCTTGAAGATGTCCAGTGCCAAAGAACTCCTTACCTCATGAGGAAATGCATTCCATCTAAGGATAATCCTAACTGTCAGCAAGTTCTTCCTTGTATTAAACTAAAAACTGCTTCCCTATAACTTTTGTCTATTGATCCTAGGGAGGTTCTGCCCTCAGGTTTATGATAGGACCAATACATACCAGAGATTTTCCTCTCCTCCTCTGCCCACACAAATTAAACTAATTTTCTCCCAAAAACAACAAAGCTGGAATATGAATGGCCCAGGGAGTGGGGCAAGGTCAGAGATGTATCTCCCTAGACTCAGTCTCCCAGTAGCTTCTAGACATATCAACATGGCTTCCTGGTCACCTAATAGCATAAAGAGGCCCACCTACATGGGATCAGGGCCCTTCAGACTTGGTGGCTGTCCTAATATGACTCCGTCACCAGGCACATTTCCACATTGGGAAAAGAAGGGCCATCCAACCAAGCCAAATGCTATTGTATCATCATTGAATGACCTTCCTATGTTAGGGATAAGTTAGCATTTTTTGTTAACTATTCAATGTCCCATGAGGGCTTCACTTCATCCCAACATCACAGTACCAGCCTAAGTCAGGCCTGCCCCAAATAAGTTCCAATAGAACAAATAAAACCCATCTACTTCAAAGCAATATGGAACCTGTAGTCTGTATTAAAGATAGGAAAACAGAGACTACAACTTCTCTCCTCCCAGTATTCTCTTCTCTAGGCTAAACATCCCCAGTTATATTGAACAGATATGCACATGGCTTAGATTTAAGTCACCTCACTAACCTAGTAACTCTCCAAATCTCCAAAAATGTTGCCATTTGCCAATATCCTTCCTAAAATGGAGCACTCAGAACTGAGAATTTTTCCAGAGGTGATCTGAACAAGGCAAAGAAAATCAAAGCTATCCCTTTTTTGTTCTAGATTCAGTTTCTATTAATGCAGCCTAAGAACCCATTGATGTTTTGACAACCCTGTTTTCTTTTTCTCTACTCTGTAGATGGACACATACAATATTGTTTGACCAGAGCACTTGATTTGGTGGCCCTGTGTAAACATGACCACTGTTAGTAGCACTAGAGACCTGAAAACATCCAGATCCAATGAAAAACTCTCCATGGGATATTTTCACGCAGTAAAACAGAGCTCCTGCTACACATCACAGTGGAATGCAGCTCCCGATAGCATCCCCACAAGAGGCTACTTGAACCTGAGGAACCAATCTCAGAAGCCATTCTAGGTGGGATTCTTCTTGACCTCATAGAAGGAAACTTACATAACAGGGAGAAAAATTCCCCTCACTTCAATATGTCAATGTGATTCAGAGAGGTATTGGTTTTATTTGCATGGAATGAGTATAGAGCCCTCAAGAAATACCACAAAATATGTACAGAAGAGAGGCATTCAGCAGTGGAGGCCAATATTCCAAAACTGAGATAGAAGCTATTGCAAGGAGCAACAGGCGGTGGAGGTGAGGAGTAGGAAGGCAAGTTGTTTGTGAAAGAGAACAGTGTTCTAAGGAAGATCTAAATGTAAGTCATAATGTTTTATGAAGTCATAAAGATCCTTAGCCAGTTCACTCTCTCCCATGGAAGAAAGTACTCATAAAGCAAGTGAAATTCATTTTCTGGATAATGATGAATGAATGAATCAAAGAATTAATGAAAAGGCATTTATGATGTGCTTACTATGTGCTAAGCACCGTGCTAAGTGCTAGGAATACAAATAGAAAAATTGATACAGTCCCCGTTGTCAAGGGGTTTATACTCTAATTGAGAGAGGCACCACAGAAAAGAAAATTCAGCTACAGGGTGGATGAAAAGGCCTCAGCATCCTAAGGGTGCCACTGCAGGTCAGATGACAATGCCCAGGAGTCCTTAGGCTATACATCAGCAAATTGGATGACAGTACCAGGGGTCTACAAAGAGTAAAGCCCAGGCAAATGGTAAGGCCTGGATAACTTTGGGATACAGTGACAGACGTGCAAAGCCTGGTAGTCCTCCATCTCCCCAGAAGGAATAAAGCATTGACTCCTATCTCATCCAAGCTGTATGGGCAGTCAAAAAATATAGATAGGTTCAAAGAGGGAAGGCAAAGAGGTAAAGACTCTCTGGTAATGGCAGCTTTTCCACCCCAACCAATGTGGATAGATTCTGAGAAGGCTTGGGGCCAGAGTATGGAGTCCAAGAGGCAAGATAAAGAAAGGGCACCTCTGTTGGTGCCCTTTTTGATGAAGCAAGTGAGTAGCTTAGAAGCGCATAGAGTTCTAGACTTGGAGTCAGAAGATCTGGATTTGAATCCTCCTTAGTATCTCTATGACCTTGGTGAAATCATTAAGCTCTCTGGCCCTCAACTTCCTCATATGTAAAATGGGACTAACCACAATTACACCACTTACCTACAGATTATTGTGAGAAAAGCATTATGAAGGCCTCAAATACCGTATAAATATTAACACCTAGATTAAATCCATGACCAAGAGACTGTGATTATGAACTCTAATTATTAGCCAAGTGAAAATTACTAGATGTCTGCAGTGTTATCAATAAAAATTAGTACTATAGAGACAACATGGAGTAGTGGATAGAAGGCTGGCTTTGGAGTCACAAAGACCTGGGTTCGAGTGTTGCTTTTAATATATATTGGCTGTGTGACACAAGCCATGGCAGTTCACTAACAGTTAAGATAACAACTCTTAAGTTGCAGAGAAGGGGCTGGTCTTCAGTGGCTGACGAAGTTCTATCTCAGGAGCTCCCCAAAACAGCCAAATCACAAGTCAGTCAAAAAATAAAGGAGCACTGTGCTGGTGGTCATTGAATCTGCAAAGAACAAGAGAAAGATTTCTAGCACATGTGACTATGGTCATCACTTGACTTTTCTCATCCCCAATTTCCTCCTTCATAAACTTGGGATGATAATTGCTCTAACTACCTCATGAGTTGTTATAAGATTCAAAAGAGAATGTCTGTAAAACATTTAGGAACTATAAAGGTCTATATGAATGCAAACCATAGTTATATTTTTTTAAAAAACTCAGTTACTAAATATTTTAAAGAGGTACTCTTGTATTACTTTTCTCAGAGCAGATCTAGTAAAGGACCTTAGCATACGACCTGTTTTACTTGAGTACATATATATAGATACATAGATACACATACATACATACACATATATGTGCATGTATATTTGTGCATATATTCACACACACATATCTATATACATATATACACATGCACATATGCAAGCTTATATACATATACACATGTGTATGTATATACATACATATATTATATATGTGTGTGTATATATATACATATATATGGATGGATATATGATGTTAAGCCCTAACCTAACCACAAAGTGGGATTGTGTGCCTCCTTGGTATCATCTCATTTCCGTATGGCCCTTGTAAGGCAGTTCTGTCTGTGTGATTTCTTGGAAGAGTGGAAACTCTCATGTAGGAGCTGGGCTAGTCTATTTATGTCTGAGTTGTAGAAAGGAACCAGACGACTGGCCCCAGCTGGTCAGATTACTTTGGTAGCCAGCAATAAGAACTAGCCACAGACTAGATTAACAATGCTTTTGTCTGAGACTATGGCTTTTAGTATTCCCCTAATACCATTTATAAGACAGCATTTGCTTGTAGAAGGTTGTATCATCACATCTCTAATAATGTCGTTGCCCCTGCTCCAAAATTTTCAATGACTGTGCATCAAACAACAATTAAATCCGAATGCTTTAACTTGTCATCAAAGCTCTCCATGATCTGGCCTCAATTTATGCTTTTTCTTCCTCCCTATTTCCTTTCATATACCCCATTGTTCAGATAAACCCAACTACTTGCTATTAGATGAAAAGACTCACCATTCTCCAGAGTCTCTATCCTTTGCTCACGCTTTTGATCTCCCCTGTGGGGACCTTGTCTGCCATCTCAACCTGTCCAAATCTTGCCTAAGTCAGATGCCACCTTATTTAGAAATATTTTCAGGATACCCTCAACTGAGTTTGTCCTCTTAAACTCCATGGCCCTTTCTTTGCACCTCTCATGGAAATTAATTACATTCTGCTTTGTATTACACTTATTTGTATACTTATCCCTTTAGTAGACTGTGAAACTGCTCTGTGAGGGCAGGGACCTTATCACTAAAACCCCCTATGACTTTAAATAGGCCATGTTTCTGAGCCTCAGTTAATCAACTCTAAAATGAGGGCTATACATAATTTTAAGGTCCCTTCCAGCTCTACAATCTGAGGAATTACTGAATTCATAATTTTTCTATGCCCCACAGTTTAGCAGATATGTAATAAGTGTAGTAGGTATGCAATAAGCGTTTCTTTTATTCAGTTGATGTAACCAAATTGATATCTTGATGTTTCGGATCTATTGATAAATAGGTCATTGACAATTTATACTAAATGTTTCACCATACTATGCTCTAGGTCAGGGATGGGGAACCTGGGGTCTCAAGGCCACATGTGGCCCTCTAGATTCTCAAGAGCAGCCCTTTGATTCAATCCATACTTCACAGAATAATGAAATTTTAATTCAATCAAAGGGCCACACTTGGGGATCTAGAGAGCCACATGTGGCCTCGAGGCCACAGATTCTCCACCCCTGCTCTAGGTATCTAGCCTTCTATAGACATAGCCATATCTTGGGTGAGGGAGGGAAGGGAAGGAAAAGATGGTAAATCCAACTAGTTCTTTCTTTATCTCTGTATCTACCTCTGTCTCGCTCTCTCTCTCTCTCTCTCTCTCTCTCTCTCTCTCTCTCTGTGTGTGTGTGTGTGTGTGTGTGCCTGTCTGTCTGTCTGTCTCTGTCTCTCTCTATGGGTCTGTTTCTGTCTCTGTCTGCCTCTGTCTCTCTCTTTCTCTCTCTGTCTCTGTCTCTCTCCCCCTCTCCCCTCCCTCTTCCTCTCCCTGTCCTTCCCCTCTCTCCCTCTCTTTCTGTCTCTGTGTCTCTATGTATCTATCTCTGTCTCTCTCTCTCTCTGTGTATCTCTGTCTCTTTCCCTTTCTGTCTCCCTTTACTCTTCCACAGCCACATCTTCCTTTTCTTTCCAAATGCCAATATACAATAGCAAAGGCTGTAATATTTTCTAGCTTGATTGGCAGAGAGGAGTGCTGGAAATTTCACAAGAAAGCCTGTCCTCAATCTTTCCAGCCCAATTTTGCAGACCCAAGAGCTTCAGATAAAGATCTAAACTTCTGGGTGCTTATCCAAGCCAAACCTCCAAGTCTTTGGCATTTTGCCCATGCTTTAGAGGAATATGCAGGGTTGCATTTTCTTGCTATGTCTTCAAAGTTCTTAGAGCTTTTCAGCAAAGCCAACCAGTAGATTCAAGCACATATATACTCAAATCCCTCCCATGTTGGAACATGATAGCAGGCTCTCCATACCCTTCCAGAATGTTAAAAGGAAGCTAGTATTCTGCAGACTAGTGGCTGTCAGATCCAAAGCAATGAAGGAAATGATGTCTCCAAAAGTTATTCCAATGATCGCTTTAGAAAGAAACACCCACTAGATGATTTTAGCAATGCTCTGATCACGAAGAATCACCTTTATTTATGTCCTAAAGGAACTAAAAAAGCAATCAACAAGCATTTATTGTTGTTGCTGTTGTTAAATTCAATACTGAATCTCCCTATCTTGTGCAGCATTGAAGTATATGGATTATTCATGGGCCCTATCCCAGTATGGATTGGGACAGGAACTTTGACCCACTCCGTTTGCAACCTGGGTTGGTTCACCCCTTGTTAGGCATCCTGGTAGCCCTTCACTCCCAAGGGCTCACTGCATTAATGTGGAACTTAGTGCAGACACCCAATTGCTTAGTCTACCACAGCTCAGAGCTCTCAAGCTCGAGAAACCTGCTAGCCTCACTCTCCCTAGCAGCTGGGATTACATATATGCATCTCCACAAGTCTAAACCCCTCATTTTACATATGAAGAACTGTGACCAAAAGAGCTTTGGTCATTTATCCAAAGTTGCACACTGAGTAAGTGTCCAAGGTAGGATTTGAACACAGGTCTTCCTGACTACAAGTCCAGCATTCTAGGCACTTTGCAATCTAGCTGCCTTTATTGAGTACCTGCTGAATGCCATGTTTTGTGCTAGGTATTGGGGAAATAAAAACAAAAAGAGTACCTGCCCTCAGGAAAGGCACATTCTATGGAAAGAAACAATCCATATATGTTGAGTCAAGGGTAACTAGGAGGTTACAAACCTGAGTGACTACAAGGATGATGGAGTCCTGGTCAGAAATTTGAAAAAAGTCAGAAAGAGGGATGAAAAGAAAATGGGTCTTCAATAGTGAAGAAAGTTCAGCATAGTTCTTTCTAAAACATTTAATTAGCAATTAGCCATATATATTTCTCTGGGCTTTAAAAGCATTTTAGATCTGCAATCCTGTAAGAAGCTATGCCAAAGTCAACATGTTCTACCCAAAGGATAAGTTGCAAGGAAAACAGAGAAAGAAGAAATTAAAATGATCGGTGAATTTGATCTTGGTGAGCTTGAATAACCCATCAATTAATCAGCTAGCATTTAGTTGGCACTAATAGTATACCAGGCACTGGGTATGCAATGAAAAAAGCAAAAACAGCCTCCACCCTCAAAGAGCTCACATACTAATGGGAGAGACAACACATATATATCAGAATATATGAGGTAATGTATGGAATGAGTGGAAAGTAATCTAAGGGGATGAAGTAGCAACTGGGATGAATAGAAAAGGCCTCCTTGAGAAGGTGGCTCTTTAGCTGAGACTCAAAGGACTTTAGCCATTCTAATGGTGAGAGGTTGGGAGAGAGAACATTCTAGGCACGGGGAACAGCCAATGCAAAGGAATGGAGGTGGGAGATGGAGTATTCTGCACAAGAAACAGCAAGTAGGATAATATATCTAGAGTACAGACGAGGTAAAATGGAATAGAATGCAAGAAGATTAGAAAGATAAAAAGCAGCCAGATAGTGAAGAGCTTCAAATACCAAATAAGCGTTCTGGTGCTTATGGATTACCTTTATAAGTGCACACACACTCACACAAAGAATTGTCACTCTCCAGCTACCATCTTAGTATTTTGGAAGAAAGAAGGTGGAGAAGGTAGAAGTTAAGATCAGATCACCAGCATCAAGGGAGTACCCAGTGCTGGTTAATACTGCCTTAGGCTAACTCCTTCCAGTGGAGGAAAAGCTGACAAATGCACAGTCCCAGTTGTACTAGACTTGAACCTACTCCCATTTCAACATCATAGCTATGATGGCCAGGCTTAACCGATAATAGCTGAATGGTGAGCTTGACTTCAAGTGCAAAGCTATTTATCTCTCGCTCTATTTATTTGCTTCATCTCCAAGGCTTTTCCCTATTATCACCCACAAGAAAATCAAGCTTTTGATATGCTAAACTTTCACTACAGTTTGTAAATACCAATGGATTTTCTAAAATTTTCCCATCAATTTTCTATACCCCAGTATTTTAGGTAATCCAGAATTCGACCATATGTTTTATTCATGTATTTGTCAATTAAAATTTATGAATCACCTACTACGTTCAAAGTGCTGGGCTAATGCTGTGAGAGGGAAAAATATAATCTTTGTCCTCAGAGATTAAAATCCACTGGGGACGTGAAATATACATAAGTGTCATACAAGTGTCAAGTAAATTATGTATATGAATTGTAGGCGATCCAGAAAGGAAGAGAACAACTTCCAGAGTTGTCCTCTAGAAACCAGTGAAAGCTTTCTGGAAAAGATTGTACTTGAGCTGCATTTTCAAGCATAAGGACAGGGTGAACAAAGGCATGCAAGTAGGATGTCTCAAGATGTATCTGGGGAATGGCAAACTCAGCAGTTCAGCTGAGTTTGTGTGGGGAAACAGTGTGAAATAAATCCAGATAGGTGGGTTGGATGCAGATGAAAACTTTAAATACCACACCAAATAATTTAGACTTTATAGGGTAGGCAATGGCAAATGATTGGAGGTTCATGATCAAGGAGGGTCATGATTGAAGCATTGGTGTGGGGAAAAAATATTGTTTGGATATTTGCAGAATGAGTTGGCATCAGAAGATCCTGGGAAGAGGGATACCAATTAGAAGGCTACTACAACAGTCTGAGCAATAGAGGCCTAAACTAAGGTGAAAAAGGAAAAGGGAAGCCAGAGGTAAAAGAGGAAGCAAAGGAAGAACTGGCAGATTTTTGGCAATTTGTTATTTATGAGGAAAGGGAAGAGGAAAATAAAAAAGAAGCCGGAGGAACCAGAGAAGACAACTGAGTTTCAGAATGGCAATACAATGAACACAATAGGGAAATGAGGAGATTGTTTGTGGGACAAGAGTGTGTTTCCCTTTAGAATTTAGTTAGGGAGCTTAAAAACATGCTTATCTGGGTATTTTTGAGAAACTACCTTTTTCAAACATAGATGGGAGTTAGTCAACAGTAAAGTTTGTTGGCACCTTTCCCTTCGTTTTTTACACTTTCATTCTGGAATTGAAGTACAAAAAGAAATAGGAGTCCTACGTGTTTGTTTTGTCTAATCACCAATAAAACTGATTATCCAACACCCATTCACTTATATTGCCCATTCACATTACTAACAGTAATAAAAACTGAACACAAAATGGGCCCACGAAACATATTCAGTTCCTGCTTCTATAAAACTACAAATGATAACTCTAGAATGCCCCCCACTTGGGGAAAATGTGACAAGACTGGATTGGGTGGTTCTCAGCACCCGGCACAGAAAGGGAGTTTCTTTTTTTTCAGTAATGATGGGAATAAATGGTCCCCCAAGAAATGATGAGTTCTCTTTATAGCATCTGCAGAATTCAGGTTAGTTTGATCAAGTGGAACAAAGCTGGCAGCAGGTACAAATTACTCAGATGGTTGAAATGACAAAGCTTCAATGCGAAAGAAAATTCAGAATGCAAGAGATATAAAAAAGGCTTGGGTTTGGGTTTTTTGTTTGTTTGTTTGGAAGGGGGAGAGCAAGCAGCAACAACAGCAAGGAAATAGAGGGTGGAGAAACCCAACTGATTTGTGACCATTTTTGTCCTTCCTTTGGTACATTAGAGATTAAAGGAGAGCACAACTCTTAAAACCCTCTGTTATAACTTCTGTCCTGTGTTTAACTCTAAGCCAGGAATCTTAACCTCCATGAGAGACTCGAGTTTAAACAAACCCAAAGAGAATAAGAAGTGTTGCTCACCTTCTGGCTGCCTGTCAGCGAACAGGCCTCTGTTTGTGGGTGTCAGAAGCATACATTTCTCGTCTTCTATCTGTGCCCAGCTCCAAAAGAGAACTTACACACATGGGTGAACTACAGCTCAGGCAAGCAGCTCTGACTTGGCACTAATGAACTCCCCTTGTCTTCATGGTCAGGGGTTAGGCACACAGCACCCAAGTACATCATGCCAGGCATGAAATTGACAGACATTCTGCCCATGGGTGCTGCTGGCCAGAACTGTTTCCAAAGTTATCCTAAGGGCCATGAGAAAGAACAGGACGCCCAGTCCAATTTGGATTCTCTACTTAGTACAACCCTCAGTCTTTAGTACAGTACAGCCCTCCTCCATCCTCACTGGTTGGCGTGGTTGATCAACGACATGAGGTATGGCTTCTTTCTGACTCTTACAGCATACTGCATCTATAATTTCACATAGGCTGCATCAACATGACACCTAAAAGCAGTCAATTCATTTAGGAAAATCTATCAAACTGGTCTTTTGGCTAATGAAATACAAATTAGTCCATTGACTAAATTCCTCTCTTTTCAATGGGCTCTTTTGGCATTGTGTAGCCATGATTATTAAATAGCATTTTTGGATTCAATAGCATGGGAGGGGAGGTAGTAATCCAACACTCTTTAGTGTTTATCTCTCCTGGAGCGGAGATTGGGTAGAGAGGGTCCAAAAATGCTGACATCTTATTTTTCCCTTTCCTGGCAAGATTATTAAGTAAATCATTCTATATATTGTTAATAAATCTTATTAGGTCAGTTTATGTTGTGTGTGCTTTTCAGACTTTATCTGTGTCGACTTCAATAGTTCTAGGATCTGAGATTTGATCAATGTGCATTCATATACCCTTCCCCACACCCCAATACTAATACACTTCCCAGCCCCTCCAGAATTTGGCAGAGAGTATTCAAGAGTTGCTGCAGCCAAAAAATCTACCACCCTGCAGCCAACCTGGTGATAAGCCTCTCCAAATCTAGCTGGGCTGGTCCTCAGACAACAGACACAGAGTCTGTTGTGGGGCCTGTACTCAAAGCCTTTCCAGCTTGATAGGACCTGTCAGAGCCTGGACCCCACTGGCATAGCTCCTAGAAACCACAGTCACCTCCAAGTCACAATGTGGCACCAAAGAAGGACTTGTGTTCAGAAGTCTACACCAACAAAAAAGTCTACACCGACACAATGCCAGAATGAAACGATCCAATTAAATGGACCCTCCAGTTCCTTCCAGCTCTGAGATTCTAAGTGTTTATGCTTTAATTCTTTATATGAGAATAAAAGATCCTTGAAATCTCTCTGTTTCTCCCCAGGATAAAATATTAGGAGTACACATTTTCTTCTCAGGTGGCTCCAGTGATTTTTCAGCTACATTCATTTTCAAGATCTCCTTAGTCACTGAAGAAGGACACTTCACCCTCTATGGGTCACCCTATTAATTACTATTACAAGAAATTGATTTACACTCAGCCCTTTGCAAGTGCCTGGGTCTGTGCACCACACTGTAAAATGGCAGTGAGATATTCTACATCAATAAAATCCTGAGACATACACTTTAAGATTTTAAGGCTGACCTTCAAAATATTCAGGGGCTTTCTTGCCTATATTTCTGATGATTGATCATTCTGCCAGCATAGAATCCTGTGGGAGAACAGGTAAATATTGCTTTTAGACATGGCTTAATAGCAAATGGCACAAGGAAATCAGTATGGACAGATCACCCAGTGCTTGAATGGTGAGGATGGGGAAGGAAGATAGGGCAGAGATCCAGCACTCTGGTATTTTCAGTTCCATCCCTGCACTTCTGAACAGGTGCATTTACTCCAAATTGTCCATCAAGCTTTCTCCTTCCTCTCCCTCTTCCCTCTCCTTCTACTCTTTCTCTTCCCTTTTCCCCAACATTTCACTTCCGTCTCTTACACTATCCCCCAAAGCAAAAGTTGTAGTGAATTGGCTCAGGGTTGGAGGGACCATCTACTTTCTCTCTCTCTCTCTCTCTCTCTCTCTCTCTCTCTCTCTCTCTCTCTCTCTCTCTTTACCTTGAGCCTCGAGGTGACCATTCCAAAGTGAAACCTAGATAGCTATTGGGACCCAAATTTGAAATGAGAAGGCCACTGACAGGAGAATGTCAAATAGAAAACCTGATAGTTTAACCCCAACATGCTGAATAAAGAGTAGTGATCGCAGTTCCTAAATACTCTAACCACAAGGAACCACAACACTAAACCCTGCTGCATTTTGAACCAACTACAAACCAGAAATAGAAGAAACAGGAAGACTCACTGAGAGGCTATATCAATAGTCCCAATGTGAGAGAGATCATAGGAGGTGGGCCTAATGCTTTAGCTGCCAGAGTGGCTCAGCATTTTCTAAATTTAGCAATATTAAATAACTGATAATGACATGACCTTGTTAGAGGACCAAGTTGAAGAGGGAAGGGCAGTGTCCAAAATAGCATCCAGTCTCCTGGCTGAAGGTGCAGGTGAAATGTGGGTTCACCCCCACAAAATGGGATGTGATGATGAAATGCCAAGTACCACTGCCAAATGCCCAAAGCTCCACTCAGGCCATCTTTCATGTGACAAGCTTCAGATACTTTGGAAGACATCCCTTTTAAGCACTTAGCAATACAGCTATTGAACTCCCTAGGAAAGCTGAGGAAAACATATCAGGCTGTGGCTAAGTCTACATACACAAACCAATTTGAGGGAGAAAAAAGAAAAGAAAAGCATTTTAATTTGGTCAAAAGTCATCTGTGCGGAAACAGATTTGATGGAACTCAACTGCTTGTTTTATTTTTTATAGATCAGTTTAGAAGTGTAGACCCAGGCTGAATATCATTGATCCAAAATGGACACAGAAAGTCTTATAATTCAAATCAGTATCAGAAGGAGCAAAAGATAATATTTAGGCATAAAGGATCCAAAACCAAAGTAAGAAACACAATACAACACATTGCATCTGAACGTTTAAAACTTTGCCTTATCATGCTATGCAAAGGAGACAAAACCTAAGCCAGTGAGGCACCAAAGTAGGAAGACAGAAAAATGATAAAGCAGGATGTGTTGGATGGTCGACAGTACCCGTAGTTGCCTTCCCATACAGCAAAATCGAGGCAGATATGGATCTCCATGGCTTAGCTACCAAAAAGATCATTAAATGCTTTTAGCAAAGCTGTCTCAGAGGAGCAACCAGCTTTGAAAGCCAAATTGAAAAGGGTCCATCTGATCATGTAATTGGAGAAAATGCAGGATCTATGCCATGATAACACATTAGAGACGTTTGGAAATGAAAGAGAGTAAAGAGGTAGTCTGATAATTAGCAATGGTCTGAGAGTTGAGAGACATGGAATTCTAGAGAAGCAATGGTAGAATCCATTTAACATCAAATACCACTGTTTCCTCCTTCCTTTGTAACCCAAAACATAGAAAGAATTCACAAGCTGTACCTTGGATAAAACTCAACCTGACTATCTTTATGTCTAGGGGACTTTCTATCAAAACAATTTAAACTAATGTTTAACATCTAGGAAGGATTTTTTTTAGCTCTTCTGTTTTCAGGCTATTTTTTTACAACTTGAAAAGTGACACTATGCCACTATAGTGAGAAAGAAATCTGTTTACCTCATCATCATTACAGTAAATGAAGCATTCTCAGCAGTCGAGAAACTGTTCAAATGATGTTTACTCATTTCCATTAGGGGTCTCATGGAAATGTAGGTTTATGAGAGAAAAGCATGGAATGCAGCACCTCTACCAGAAGCAAAGAATTTAGAAATTCATTAAGTTTCTATCTTTTCAACCCTACCAGGACCCTATCAGACACTTATAAGGCACATAAAGTACATGGACAACTGATTTGGGGGATGCATACGTGGTGTAATGATCAAAGATTCATATTTTTACTGTGAATTGACAGGCAATTATCTGTCTGGAAAAACTGATAAACCTGAATAATTAAAGCTAACTTTTTTATTTAATAACATGTCACAGATATTTAATTATCTAGGTAGTAGTCTCAATTCTCCACTTCAATTTACCCACACAACGCAAAATCATACACTGAGAAGAGGTCAACTAATCCATCCCCTTCTTCCAGGTAAGACTGCCCCAAGCCATTCAAGACAAATAGCTATGCATTCTCTCCTTTTAAAAAAATCAATCTTAACAGTGATTTATTATGAGAAAATTTCCTAGGCTACAAGAAGTACCTCGAAGTCAAATGATGATGAATTTATATAATTGGAGACCTGCAAATGTCTGCTCCTTGTCTCTCGCTAAGTTATGGTCCTTTTAGCTATGCATTTGGGGAATTACATGTCTGTTCATTTAATATTCTAATGAAATTGTAAGTTCAATAGTCAGGGACCTTGCCTGTTACATGACTATAGAGGATGCTCAATAAATATTTATTGAATTGGATGCCAGTTCAGTGTTGGGCACATTGTCAACCCCCAGCAACTGGTGAATAATAGTCATAAGAATAGCAATGAACTTACAAGGGACATCATCACCTGGAAACCATTATAAAGGCTATTGCCATATGGAACCCAAAGATCTGATCAGTTTGGGTTTTAAAAAATCAAGTGAAAAATTTATTCATCGATCCAGTCATTTGGCACCACATAGATAAAATATTAAGACTGATTGGATTTCTGACAGCAGCTTTGTGTACATGAATGATAAAAAAAATCTTTTGGAAATGAAGAAGTGTAGTTGGAAGTGATCATTTGATGGTCATGAAGACAACCACATTGTTTTCCCTGGAAACAAAGGATTTAGTCACATTAAGAATGCCCAGATGGTTTGACTAGTTTGGCCAGTTTTTCCCCTTTGGGACAAGAGTCTCATGTTTATCTACTGACAGTCTAATACAATAGTTCACATGCTACATGTGAATCTTTCATTGACAACTTTGGAGTCTTCCAAGACCTGTAATCTCTGTGTTATGTTATTCTAGTATATTAAAATCTAAATGTTAGAAACAGGTGTTAGGAGCAGACCAATAGAGTTGAGATTCACATGCTAAAATCAACTCTGTTGACTTCAACCACACCTGGGTTAGAGAGGCCAGGGTATTAGGTGAAGTCATCACTGTAGAAAAACATTGGCATGAAACTCTCTAGCCAGACAGTGTTTGGAGATGTAGTATTTATTTACAAGGTGGAAGAAAATGTGGGAGTGGGCAGTCACTCCAGGAAATACTACAGTGATTTGCCCACAGCAGTCTGGGGTTTCCTTATACTCTTTCCTGTTCATTGTGTATTATTGGTTACTGACCCTCCAAAACAGCATGTCTAAATTCCCTGGGTTTTTGCATGTAATTTCAAGACTGGATCCTTTGAATTTCAGAAATCCATTTCTTAAAAATTATGACACAAATTTAACCAAGAGTTGTGTATCTGATATTCCGTGACTGTCCTTGAGTCACTAAAGGAGTACCCAGAGCTGAGTATTTGGACATGATATGCTAAGGATATAAGAGTTAGGTGGCCTATTGTGGGCAACAGTACAGATGTGGATACTGAGCCACCTGTGAGGTCCACTAGTCCAAGGACTGGAACATTGTTTGTTTTGGAGGAGACTTGTGATCTCATTTCTATAAGAGAATTCTAGGTGAGGAAACTCCCTAAATCAATGCAGAATAGCATATTTTCTACAATTTATAATATTAAAGTGTTGCCTGGGAAACTTGGAGATTTAGTGTTATGCCCAGGGGCACACGACCAGTATATGTAGGAACTCAGCTCTTTCTGACTCGAACCCAGCTCTTTTCCCCCTAAATCATATTACCTGTCCTGGCTGTGATCTAGTGATAAGAATAGGAATCCTCACCAACATGGTCCTTTGGTAAGGGAATTAATGTAAATATAGTGCTTCAACTTAATTGCCCTTAAGCATGTTACCATTAATTTTAAGTACTGCCAGCTTGCTCCTCCAGGCTCTAAAATTTACTCAGAACCCAAGGAAATTCGAATACTAATTATACCTTTTCGTGGGGAAGACAGGTCCTCCCACAAAATAGACAATGCCCTTGAAAATATCCCTGTTGACAACTTGTAGATGGGAAAGGGGGGGAGAAATTGACCAAAATGTTTGAGTCAGTATGCAGATCTGTTTTGTGCCTCTGTAGACAAAGTCTGGAGGTTGCCTTAACTCTTGTCATCACCAGTAGTAGTTTTCTTGAATGCCTTTCTTCGATTCTTCCACTAATTTTCTTCTTCAGTAATTCACCACCTTCAAGGCTATCCCAGGAGAACACAAGCTCTGGAAAATCCTACCACCTTATCAAACTTCAGAAACTAACTCTGTGTGTGTGTGTGTGTGTGTGTGTGTGTGCGCGCGCGCGTGCATATATACCAGCCTAACAATCTCTAGACTCTCAACCATAAAAGTGTGTGTGTGTGTGTGTGTGTGTGTGTGTGTTGGGGGGCATTTCACAACATTTTTCACAATCAAATATTAAACTTTGGAGGCCATGTGGTCTTGTTCAGTGGAGAGACCATTCTTACTGATGAAATCACATCATCTTCTGAAGTCATTGAAGTACCTATGATTAACACTTTAGGCACTTGGGAGTGAAGTGTGGTACATACGAAGGAAGTATTAGGTTCAGAGTAAGAAGCAGTACATTTAAATAGCCTTTTACATTTACTGACTGTGTGACCTTAGAAAAGTCCCTTGACCTCTTGGAGCCTGTTTTATCCTGTTTAAAATGTGAAGCTTCATGTTTACACCACCTACTTTAGCTGCTAATGAAATGGGACAATCAAGATTGATAATGTTCATAAAGCATTTTGTAAATCAGAAAACTCCATGTCAAATGTCAACCACAAAGCCAATTAAACACAGATGATGCCTGGCCTCTGTCTCTGAAGAGGAGTTCCTGATACAACTGTCCCTGTAAGGTTCCATCACATATTGCCCATTTCATTGTAGGAAATCAACCTCAGGAGCTGTCAGGGCTATATTTAAGTCTTAACAATCCACTGCTGATATGTTGACTTGTCTATCAGTGCTTCATAAAGAACATGCCTACTCTCCTTTCCAGGAAAAACAAGAGAATGAGATGAGGGGACCGATCCATAATAAAGGACTTTCACACTGAGGTAAACTTGAAAACAGAGAATATTTATGCAAAAAATCCATTTACTGTGTCAGTAATTTTCAGCATTTCCCCTGCTGTTACTGCAGATAATTGAGTAAAAGCTTTTCCTTCTTCAAACCAAGCATCAATTTCCAACTGATCCCGTTAGAAATTCAGTTTTGAGATGTCGCGTCAGGATCATGTCTGCTGAGCTGACAGGAAATGCTTGATAGAAACATTTCCTTGTCTTTGGGGAAGATACTTAAGACAACTAGAAGAAGCCAGAGAACTGTCGATCCTTAAACCAAATATTATCAAGGTAGATCCTTTGTGACCTCCTTGTAACACACAAGATGATGGGAATTCCAGGCTGAGATCTATATTCTTCCTACCTGATCATGCACTACCAATTACTATGCACTGGCTCTTTAAAATGGATTATATATTAATTTACTTTTCTATTTTTTTTATCTCCAAGTGATAGCTAAAATCAGAAAATGGATTAATACTCACCACCGAGCAGCAAAATGAATAGACTGTATCTGTGCTGACACTTTCTCATAACAACAATTCCTTCAAGCACCTGTTCTTGCTGTATCTTTTGGAAGCTAACACCAACAGCAACAATAATATTAACAAAAATAATAATAGAATTTTATAGTGCTTTAAGGTTTGCAAAGCACTTTATATGTTAATTCCTACGTCAGGACAACAAATTGTGTTTACTGATCGTAATAAATTGTGATTGCATTTACTTCTTGCTCCCAAAGCTAATTTTTAACACTTTTTGAAGTACTGAGATCAGCTAAATAAAAGTTAAATAAACAAACTTTTAAGTTGATAACAGAATTGTGCACATGGTGATAAATCTATCCATGTAGTGATCATTTACGGCTATACTTTTGTGCCTGTCTTATCCCCCACATTACTCTGGAAGATTCTTGAAGGCAGAGATAGTGTTTCCTACAGAGGAGAAGGTGGGTAGGTGCTCAGAAACAAGTCTGACCAACTTAAGAGAAGTATTTACTTGGGAAACCTAGATTGGAAAAAGGTTTGAATGGGTTACACATTGGAGGAGCTAAGGTAATCTTAAGTTGAATTTTCCCACAATTCCTCTCATTTGATATACTTGTGGACTAGTAGACTTCTTCTCCTTCTACTACTAACTACTCTGCTACTCTACCTCAGCTACTCACAGAGATGATTATACCCTTGATCTTGCCATCACCTACAAAGTGTTCCACTTCACTTTATCTGATCATCTTTTAGCATTCCATCTTTCCTTCTGCTTTATGATTCTTAATCCCATTCTTCACCTTGACTTCCTATCCCTCCGTCCTTGTATCCCTTCATAAAATATGTTCTTCTCTAAGTAAGAGAAAAAACCTTCAAACTAAGGTTTTAAGTAACAGAATTCTTAAGGCTTCTGATAAATTCTTCCATGGGAAACTGAATTATTTCCTATAAGCATACACATATTCTACCACATCATTGACTTATTATTTCTAGCTTCAGCTGTTTCCTATGAAAAACAAAGACTTCCAGCTGTTGCTATGGGCTAACGTGACAATGGCAAACAGAATGACTATTCTCCTTTTTTTAAATGTTATTCTTCATGTGACTCACTCTTCCCCAGCTCCTGCATCTCCCAGTGATCAGGTAGTCTCCATGGAAGGCCACTTTTCTGAAGTACCACTTGGTATTATTACACCAAAAAAAATATAATTTTTTTAAAATTCAGAAGATACTTTTTCCTCAATTAACATGACCAACAACAATTTTTATCAATGCGTAGAACATCTGAGGATTCTTAAGTGGTGCAAGTAGAAGAATAGATTTGGAATCAAAGGACTTGGGGCCAAAATCCTATCTTTGCCACTCACTATTTACATGTGGCCTTGGACAAGTCACTCAGTCTCTCTAGTCCTTGATTTTCTCATCTGAAAAATGAGGAGGTTAGACTACATAATCTATGAATCCCTACCAGCTCTAAATCCATGATACTCCCAGTTCCTTTAGAAGGTAAAGTCTTAGGAAGTAGGCACCATTTTGTCAATTCTAAGTATTTGTTGAGCATTGCCTCCATGCCCAACACTGTGATTATATTGGAATAATATGTTGAGAAGGATTGGTAAAGACTTTGAAGTTTGCAGAATGACATAGAAATTCCATAGACATTAATTAGAGGAAGGAAGAAAACCAAAGTTGTATGGTGTCGATAGAAACCAACAATGAAGTTTCAGGAAGCCTAGGGAAAAACAATGGCAAATGCTCTTGAGCAGAACGAGGTCTAAAAAAAAGACTAGACTAGAAGGAGGTCAGAGAGACAAGTGGAGAAGTGAGTACAGAAGGCCAGCTTTGGAGCCAGTAATATCTAACATCAAGCCTAGCCTCAGACACATACCGTCATGGCACTTAACCTCTCAGTACCCCTCCAGCAACACTCCTAGACTCTAAGTTGCACACAAATTATGGATCGGTATAAGTGGATATAGTTGCCACACCAGGAATCCCCCTACAAAGATGAAATCACAAATCCAGACTAAAAATGAAAAATGAAAATAAGGAAGTCAATGTTGACCTTTATTGAACAGCTTCACAAAAAAACAGTGTTGGGGAGAAGGGGAAGGGGAAGAAGCCTAATTGAAAAGAGATAAGAAGAGATTAGAAGGAAAGGAAATAGAAGCAATGGTTTAAGACACCATATTTCAGGAGTTTGGCATTGAAAGAAGCAGAAAGGGACAACAGCTAGCACCATCAAGCAAATGTTACTTGCTTTTTGTTTGTTGTTTGAGAATTAGACAAATCCTCTGTGTGTTGCTATGGGCAAAAAATAAATCATCATCACCTAAAGACCAATGTTTCAGCGATGAACCTTTCCATACTCAGCTTGATTGAACTTCAGGCAATAGACACAGAATCTGCCTTTGAGCTCACACTGGAAGCTTCCTAGCTTGTCAGGACCTGCCCTATGCTGCTCTCTGCTAGCATAGTCTTTGAGACCCCAGGGTCAACCCTCCTCCACTTCTGCCAAAGTAATCTTTCCAAAAGGGCACATCTGCCTGCATTTTCCTCCCATTCGATAAACTTCAGGGGCTCTCTGTCATCTCCAAGATCAAACAGGAAATCTTCTGCTTGGAGTTCAAAGTCCTTCATAACTTAGTCCCTCCTTACTTTTCCAGTCTTCTTCTATCTTATGTCATCTTCCCCTCTTTTTCCCTCCACATGCTCTCTGATCCAGTGACCGATCTCTTGGCTGCTCCTCAGACAAGAAACTCCATCTCCTGGCATCTGGCATTTTCTCTGACTGTCTCCCATGCCTGGAATGCTCTTCCTCCTCATCTCTGACTCCTTGCTTCCCTGGCTTCCTTTGAGTCCCAAATAAACCTACACTCTATAGGAAGCCTTTCCTGGTCCTCCTTAATTCTAATGATTTTTCTCTGTTTATTTTTTTCAGCTTATCTTGTATACAATTTGGTTGTGCATGGTTATTTGCATACTATTTCCCGCCCTTAGACTGTGATCCCTTTAAGAGCTAGGGCTTTGCATCCACAGCACTTAGCACAGTCCCTGGCATATAACAGGCCCTTTTTAATATCTATCGACTAAGTGACCTGTCTATTAGAGGGAGGCCACAAAGGAGACCTAGATATATCAAGGCAGAAGGGAAGAAATCTGTGGAGAATGAGGAATTGAAAATACTATAGAAAGAAATAATAATTATAGGATTGAGGTGCCAAAGAAAGTGAGAATAATTGGGATCTAAGGTACAGCTAAAAACAGTTTAGCTTTATGGAGGAAGGAAACTCTATTCCCCTTGGACTTGAAGGAAAAATGAGATATGGAGTGAGTAATTTTTGTTGATCTGACAGTGAGAGAAGTCCAGGCTGATGGCATCATTCTTCTCCATGAAGTAGGAAGGGGAGGGAGGAGAACAATTATTTATGTAATGCCTACAATGTGCCAAGTCCTACAAATGTGCTAAGCATTTTTACAAATATTATCTTATGTAAGACTCACAATAACCTTGTGAGATAGAGACTATTATTATCTTCATTTTATAGTTGAATAAATTGTGGCAAACAGAAGTTAAGTGACTTGCCCAGGGTCACACAGCTAATAAGTGTCTGAGTCTGGATTTGAACTCAAATCTTCCTAACTCCTGGTCCAGGGCTCTATCCATTGTGCCACCAGCAGCATTTAGGCAGAAAAGGTCACCTGCTGAGAATGATGAACAGGTGAGGGGAATTGGGAGTGTAAGGAATGAAAAGGAACTCTAAAGTCACCTATGCAAGTATTTAATGAGATTAATAGTAAGTAACAGTGATGGCCAGGATGAATTTGAGCAACATGAGTTTATAATGGACCCAGTTGGAGTGTCCTGCAGCTTCCTCCAGAGTTGCCCTATGGCCCTCACCCAGCAGTAGAGAAAGTAGATGATGCTGTTGTTACTCAAAGAGCAAGGGAGTCAAAATACCCCTTGTTCCCCATTGCCTAACCTAGACTCTCCCTCTACCAGCACCACCAGCAATCTCTCCTTCTGAAGTTCACTTAATTCAGTTATCAACCAGTTAAGATTCTAGTAACTGCTATCTACAGACCTCTAGGACACTCCCTTTCTTTCCTTAATGAATTCACTGCATGGCTCCGTCTTTCTCTCCACCCCAACTCCTGACGCTGTTTATAACCCTCTTCTCCTGGATACTCTCTCATTTCTTGACTCTCATGACACAGCTTTCTCCTGGGTCTCCTCCAGTCTGTGTAACCACTCTTCAGTCTCTTTTACAAGATTTTCCTTCAGGTCCTGCTCATTAACTGTAGGTGTACCCCACGGTTCTCTTCTCTCTATATACTATCTTACTCAGTCATCTCTCTTCCTCTACTTCAATTATAGGCCCAAATAATTTTCCATCTGCAGTGGCTATCCAAGACATTTTTGCTGATTAACAAACTTTTTAGTCTCTCTAACTGAATGTCCTACTTTGAAAAATGGGCATTCTTCATCCACTTGATTTTTCCTATGAGGATGGTTATACCAAACTCTTTTGAATGATTATTGATCTTATTAAGGATACCCTACAATGTTCCATATCTTTATCAGTTCTTATAGGTCCCTCATGCCTGCAATGTTCTTTGTCTTCATGTCCACCCCCATGCTTCCTAGTTTACTTCAAAAACTTGGCTCAAATCCCACCTTCTGTGAGGGAGGGGGCTTTCCTCTACTTCCACCCCCACACTGCTAGTGCCTTCCCTCTGAGGACATATATATATATATATATATATATAGTATACATCTTGTATGCACATCATTATTTGTATGTTGTCTTCCCCCATTAGAATGTCCTCAAGGCCAAGGTCTGTGTTCTTGCCTTTCTTTACATTCCCAGCATTTAGCACAATCCTGTCCTCTAGTACATGCTTAATAAATGCTTGCTGACTTATTGACTTGAGGTCTAAGCATAGAAGCTAGGTGAGCACTTGTCAGAGGTGAAACAGGATATTCCTACTCAGAAAGTAATTGGACAAGATGACCTCAGAGGTCCCTTCCAAAACTGAGATTCTGTGATACAGTACCACTTACAGAACACCTACTGTGTATAAGACATTAAACTCAGCACCATAGTACTGGTCCCTCCACTCACCGAGTTTACAGTCTTAGCAGAAAATAAAACATTAAATTCAGTTCAATAAATAGTTAAGTACTTATTTTATGCAAGACACTATGCTAGGAACTCCAGGTGGAAATAGGAAATAAAAAATAATCCCTATCCTCAGGGAGTTTATAATCTAACAGGAGAAATAAGACCCATAGACTTCTTCAGAATTTCAGTGGTTTTGCAATACATCATAGTGGGCACTCTGATCAAGGCTACAGATTCCAAGATGTCCCTGTCTTACCGTCCAATATAACTCTTGCTTATGCTCTCTTAACAATACTCCACCAGGAGTCGACTCAATATGCTGAATGGAGGAGCCTTCTTCTCTATCTCTTGAAATTCCAAGGTTGCTAATGAGCACATGGGATGTCCATCTGTTTTCCATCTCTCTTATTATATGATTAGACTACCTCTTTTTTCTGATCATATCTCTTTGGTGATATATTTTCTGCCATTTGCGTGCATAATTCATCTTTCATAATATGTTGCAGTCATGTGACACATAATGTATCTCTCCTTTGCCTGTTTTGGGATGCACAACTTTTATTCTTTGGAAATTGAAGTATTTCATGACTTACAAGCAGGCAGCAGGATCAGAAGAATATTAGCACTAAAATGTTGGGATTTTGTTTCACGGAAAAGCTTAAAGCCATTGCAAATTTTACACAATTTCCCAAATGCAATCTAATTTTCTCTCTTCCTCTACTTCAATTACGGGCCCAAATAATTTTCCATCTGCAGTGGCTATCCAAGACATTTTTGCCGATCAACAAACTTTTTAGACTCTCAGTCTAACTGAATGTCCTACTTTGAAAAAATGGGCATTCTTCATCCACTTGATTTTTCCTATGAGGATGGTTATACCAAACTCTTTTGAATGATTATTGATCTTATTTAGGATACCCTACAATGTTCCATATCTTTATCAATTAATAAACTTTAATTAACTGCTAAGTAGTACTAAGTGATGAAAATACAAACAGAAATAAAAACAGACCCTGCCCTCAAGGAACTTACATTTTCATGAAGGTAACAACATACATAAATAAGTATATACAAGATACATGCAGGTTAAATGGAAAGTAACCCTAAGAGAGGAAGTTGCAAGCAATCACACCAATGTTATATGCTAACAGGAACATTTGAGGGACTTCATCATTTGTGGAGAATTCTTCTATTTGGACTCTGAGCAGAATATCCTATATAACTTTGGCCAACACCTTTGGTGAGCATCTACCTCCCTAGTTTATGCTTTGTTTTATATTTATAGTCAGAAGATTGTTAATTTTATCTCAATTTTTGTGTCTATCAAACATTTCTGTTCATTCTTAATATATAGGGAAAACACCTTATTGGTAAGATTCTTTGAGGCTTCATTTTTCCCTATCAAAGTAAATACTTTTTTATAGACAACAATAAACATGTATACAAATCGCTATAATAAAATCTAAGAAAAAATCAACAAATGGCATGAGAAATCCAAGGAGAAAGAAATTGTTTCAAACTATTTTCTTAAGAAAATAAGAAAGTCTTCATACAATAGAACCTAAATTAGACACAGAAAAAAGATATGATTTCAAGAGGCAGAGATAATATGGGAGGAATCTGTTCTGAACAAAATAGTGAATAAAAAACAAAATGATAAGATGACAATGGGTGATGGTGATAGCCCAGGTTGACTAACATTATCATCCACCCCAAAGGTATTAGCAGGTAATGAAACTGGAAAAGATGAAGTCAGATTGTGGATCTCCTCAAATGCCAAGCCAGTGAGTCTGTACTTTGTTCCACAGGCAATTGGGAACCATTAAAAGTTTTTAATCATGGAAAGATTTGGTTTACATGATCAATTGACAAAATTTCTTGAGAAAGATGGATTCATGTAGAGGCCAGCTAAGAAATGATTACAGTAGAATAGACAAAGGGTAGTAAGAGTCTGAAGCAGAGTTGTTGCAGTGGCCATGAAAAGGAAAGAATAGATTTAAAGTTGGTGTTAGCAGGATGTGCCAGCTTATTGGATAGGGATGAAGAAGGAAGAGTCAAAGATGACTTCAAAGTTTCACATTTATGTGTCTGGGAGGGTAGCGCTGCCATCAAAAGAAATATAGACAATAGGAGAAGAGATACATTTTGGGAAAGAGATGATTAAATCAGTTTTGTGCCCATTTATTACCACAATCAAGAAGGTCAGACAGGGCAATTGCTCTTAAAGAAGGAAGACAGAGGTCTTACTAACAAACCAAACACACCAAGCTCTCTTCCCTTCTGAAACTACCTATACCCAGTCTATAAAATCAGAGCTATCCTAGACTTCTAAGTTAGTATGTTGAATCTAGCTTTTAAAAATTGCAGCATTGATTACTTTGTCAAGAGGAAGGAGAAAAGTACCATTTAAGACCTTTGGTTGACTGAGCAGCCAAATTCTGAAGCTCTTGATTCCTGGATGGTTTTTACTGCGTTTGTCTTTGAGTTTCCTCTGTTGTGTATATTCCTGGGGAGATACTTATTAAATAGGATAGATTGCAGGCTGCTGAACATCTTAAAGTAGAGAGTATGCTGATTGAACTGAGCAGTCATGACACTGTAATGAAGATCAGCAATATTGTTTTAGATTCCAGTTTTTGGTTGAGTTTTTTCCTCCCACTAGAATACCTTCTGAGATCTTCCATTTTCTCTAGTGATCACCTGTTCTGGAGATGGTGAGATCGTGGTGGTCACCTGTTAGACATTTACAACATTGACTTGGGCATGCTAATGAGATAACTAGCAGACTGTTAAAAATGTAGAATTATAGTCATGAAGTGAGACTGATGCTGGAAATAGTCATTTGAATAGAGTTTTATAATCAAAGCCTTGGAAGTCAATGAAGTTACCAAGAGATAGATTGTAAAGAAAAAAGAGAAACAAGAATAGAGATTAAGAAAATGCCCAAGTGTAGGGTAGAGAAGAAGGAAAAGTTATCACTAAAGTAGAAAGAGGAGTAATCAGAGAGGTACAGAGAGAATCATGAGAGAGGAAGGAGAAACTATGTAGAAGGATTAAATGGTCCACAGTATCAAAAATCTACAAAAATATTAAGAAGAATGAAGGCAAGGAAAAGACCACTAGTTTATCTGTTGTTCATTCATGTCCAACTTTTCATAACTCTATTTGCAATTTTCTTGGCAAAGGTATTGGATTAGTTTCCCATTTTCTTCTCCTGCTCATTTGACAGATGAGGAAACTGAGGCAAACAGGTTGAAACGACTTGCCCAAGGTCACACAGCTAGCAAGAGCCTGAGGCCGGATTTGAACTCATGAAGATGAATTTTCCTGATTCCAAGGTCAGTGCTCTATCCACTGTGCCACCCAACTACCCTGATGAGTAATAGTTTACTAATTAACTTTGTGAAAAGTTTGATTACAATGATGGTGAAGGCAAAAGCCAGATTGAAGAGAGAGTGGTGGAGCATGGGCAATAAATTATGTGGATAATTATTTTTTCCCAGAAGTTTGATTCTGGAAGGAGAGAGATCATGTAATAGCCTGAGGGCGTTGTTGTTCATCCTTCATTTTCAAAGAGGACCAAGGACAACATGGGGTGATGTCTTGACTTATGCATGAATTGGATTTAAGTGAGGCAGAGCTGCACAAAGCCAGCAACCTCATTCTTTCATCCAGGGTCAAAGAAGTCCAGGATGCAGTGGATGACCTTGGCATCTTCAATGTCTGGCCAAGCTCTAAGCACTCAATAGCTTCTGCTTCAGGCTACTTCATGGCCATTGGAACTAACTGTTCTCATCCACACATTCTGCTGGGATAAGTCTTCACATGCTTGGTGTAGACATCCCCCTAATCCACCAACAAGTTTAAAGCCAGTCAGTTACCCACAATCTGGTTTAGCTCATTTGTGAGAGGGTTTTACCAGGGTGTGTCCACTACACATGCTACAGCTTCTGGGAGCTGCAGGAGAAAGTTGGCTGAAAGGTGGACACCCAAAGTGGATGAGCAGCCATGAAAAAGGTTCAGCAGACTCTCATACCAGAGGTGCTAGTCTTCCCTGAACCCCCATGCACCCCAGCTTGAAAGGATAACAGCATTACATATATTTAAATGGGAATAGCAAATTGTATATAATAGATTTGGGATTTCATGTACAATCATTTTTACACTATGTTATGGAAACACTTGTTTTATCCCATAAATTAAAAATAAATTAATTTTTTTTACAGATTTAAAAGAGTAGTAGTGAAGGGAAGTGTGTTTGATGTTTTCTAGAATAGAAAAGACCTAGATATATTTGTAAAAATATAGGAGAAAGAGCCAAAAGATAGAAAGATGCTGAAAATGTGTGATCTATATGAGAGCAGTGGTGGTTATAAGATCAACAGGACATATGGAGAGGGTAGCCTTGGCAAAGAGGAGAGCCATCTCATCCTCTGAGACTGGAGGGAGGGAAGAGAAAATGCGTTAAAGCACAACAAAGTTTAGGGGAGTGAAGGAGGGAATCTTGGAGAGTTTCACATCTTTATCCTTCCAGTGAAATAAGAAGAAAGGAAAGACATGGAAGTTCTAAGGGTCAGCAGCAGAGTGGATGGCCTGTCCTCCAGATCCTCGGATTACACAAGTAGTAAAGCTGACAATGCTGCAGGACTGCAGAGCCTAGAGGCAAGATAGAGGGTAAGACCTTGTAGGGTGGTAGGGTAGATGGTAGTGCTCGATGGTCTTCCATCTTTCCAAAAGATGTGGAGTTGTTTTGTCTCATTTCATCTAACCTCTGTGAGCACTTAAGCAGCTTCTGCTAAGGGAGAAGGAAAAGGAGACAGGGTGGCCCTGGTAGTGATGGGTTTTCCTGCTGTAACTAAATGGCCTAATGCCAGGAAAGGGGGGAAAGGGTGGGGGAGAGGAAGGGGAGAAGGCAGAATGTGTGTTTGAATCCTGTCTCTGACATTTATAAGCTACTTAACAAGTGATTTGTAAGTCACTTAACCTCTGAGCCTCAATTTTCTCATCTGTAGTATGGGAATAATGATAGCCATATCACTTACCTTGCGGATTCGTTGGGAGGATCAAATAAGACAAAGTATGCAAAGATCTTTTCAGGTTATCATTGTAACAAAATGTCTAAATATGACCATACAGAAACATATCCCATTTAATTATATGACTATGTCAAAGGTCGTTAATGAACAGTATCATGAGTGGGTAAGGTGCATGCATGGATAATTATAATGCACGCAGACTGTGCAGTGAAAAGACCACTGGATTTGCAATCAGAGGACCTGGATTCTCTACTCGGCTCTGCCGTTCCTTTGACCTTGGGCAAATCATTTAACCTCACTGGCTGTCCATGTCCTTATTTGTAAAATGAAGGAAACAGATTCCATGACCTCGAGGAGGCCCTTCCCGCTCTAAATCTATGATTTTATCATGATGTGATTCAAAGAGGCATAAAAAAGTTGTATGTGAGATCTAAGAGAGAAAAGATTTTAAATACAGGTGCCAACAGCTATGACTCAACTACAAACCAAGATTGGTAGAGCCATAAAATAGAAGAAGACTGACCACTACACACTTGTCATGGCCTTTAGAGCTCTGCCCCTGTACCCCACTTACCAGTCATAAGTCACAACTTCTGAGGGCTTCAGTTCCCCATCTATAAAATGGGGATAACAACCCTCCCACTACCTCCTTTACAGCATTGTTGTGAAGACCAAATGCATTCATACGTATAAAGCACCTTGTAAACTATAAAGAGGTAGATAAATGCTGGCTATTATCATACATAAAAACAATTTAGAAGGAAATGCCTGCTCATTCTTCTTCCATTCCCCTTAATGTAGTTATCCTATATTGGCCACTCTACCCCATCTACGAAGTAAGATACAATTTACAGTTTGGGAAAACATGGCCATAATAAAACTGATGGATGGGCTTTACTTGTCTCACTACAATAGATTCTTGTTCTGGAGAGGAGCTGTCATTCACTTCCATTTCCATACACTTCTGTGGAGTGAGAAACTGGCCCTTTAATTTTGGTTGTTCACCAAGACAGTATTCTTTCTGTGGCCTAGAGAAAGAAGACTTGTTTTTGAGAAGGAGCAGATTTTCGCCTGATGCTGCAAGGGCAATGTAAGCCCCGAGGGGCAGATTTATTATTTTTCAAATGTAATTGTCCCACATTCCTGCTCCAAGAATTAGCCCATCTCCAGACACATTCAAAGCAACTACCGATCATCAGAAAACATACATGGACTTAAATTGTAATTATTTTTTTCCTTAAAATAATTAAATTAAATTAAAGGGCAGCTTGGATGAGAAGGAAAAGCAAAAACAACTCAAATGAGTAGCTCACTGGACTTGAGAGATGTGAATTTTCAGAAACACTCACCCCCCCTTTTTCCCATTAATCCTTCCTTTTTTCCTTTATCCATTATGTGGGATTAGTTCTTTGTAAATTTGGATTTGGACTGATGAATTAAATTCTTGGCAACCGCTGTTACTGCTGACTGGTTGCTCCTTTGTCCTCTTTGTGAGATCTATAACTCATTGCACCTGTTGCATCTGAATAGTCTATTCCAGTGTTGTGTGAGTGTGTGTGTGAGTGTGTGTGTGTGTGTGTGTGTGTGTTTCTTTAAGGCCTCTAGCATGCAATTTATAAGGAAGAACTTCCTGACAGTAGGGATTGCTAAACACTGGAAAAAGTTACTGACGGATGTTGGAGAATCTCTTTCCTTGGAGGTTTTTTTTTCAGAATAGGCCTGATAGAGTTCTAACCAGCAGAGTATGAAGGCAGGAGAATAGACTACATTACTTCTGTGGTATCTGTTTCTGGCACTAAGTTTCTATCATGTGTTTATTCGTTTGTTTATTTTTTATTAGAGGCATGGAATTGTTGATCTGAGAGGGACCTTTGACTTTAGCTAGTCCAAGACTTCTGATGAAGATGAAGACCCAGAAACATAGTAACTTGCTCATAGTTACCTAGCTAGTTAGTGGATGTGCCAAGCTGGGAACCCAGGCCCCCTCCCAGTCCGACCAACCCTATCCCACTTCCCCACTTTGCACCTCTTAGTTTGTTCTTTTGAATGGAGATTGCCCAGCTACTTGGAGAAGAATTTCTAGAGAAAGCTCTATTTTCCTTAAATTTCAAATTTCTAATCAACTAAGAGCAGAATTCATTTCAAATATAGAAAGATGTCCCTTTTTAAAGGAACAGATTTTTAATGAGAATCTAGGCTATTTATCTTGGCTACTGAATAAACAGGACCACAAGATAGCCATTTTTAAGATATATTATTTATAATGCAATCATTCAATGTATTAATACTTGAGCCGTTAGTTATATATATATATATATATGTGTGTGTGTGTGTATATATATATATGTGTGTGTGTATATATATATGTGTGTGTGTGTATAGTATGTATATATATATATGTATATATATTTATATATATATATACCATATATGATAATATGGTATAGTCCCTCTTTTTATTTTCTTTCTAAGACTCTTTTGGACACAGAAGTCAGCCAAATGAAGTCCAAACATCTTTCTAGAAGTTCAAGTATGCTTCCTTCTCCCAAAGTTTCTCCTTTCCCTGAGACTCATTTCCCCATCATTTCCCCCACCTCTAAAAAAACCAGCTAGGTACCTAACATAATCAAGTAGGCATAACTTTTATCCTGAGCATGAAATCAGCTTCATATCATATATATGGAGTTGACAACCACCCATGAAATATGATTTAAGGAAAAACAAAAAGACCTCTTATCCCTCTCCCTAAGTAATAATAAAAAATCTTTCATCACTAATCCACTACAGTACTTGAAATTGCAAAAAATAGCATCACACCTTACAGTCTTCTTAAGGAGAGCCCTCTAACTAGGTTATAATACCACCTAATTCTGACTCTGATTCTGAGACGATATTCTGCCTGAGAACGGTAACATTAGTCAGTAAAGATGAGTTTATCTGTTTAACCATTTACCAACAATTGTCACATAGTCCAGAGTAGAGTCTTCAGAGAACTGAGCAGCTAAATTCTGATGTGAAAGGAAGTAGAGATTCTCAGGGGATGGAGCCAAGATGGCAGCTGGAAAGCAGGGACTAGCGTGAGCTCCCCGCCAAGTCCCTCCAAAAACCTATAAAAATGGCTCTGAACCAATTCTAGAACTGCAGGACCCACAAAACAGCAGAGGGAAGCAGGGCTCCAGCCCAGGACAGCCTGGATGGTCTCTGGGTGAGGTCTATCCCACACGGAGCTGGGAGCTGGGAGCGGAGCAGAGCAGAGCCCAGCATGAGCGGAGCGAACCAACCAGACCAGGAGCCGGGCAGAGCAGGCCCTAGCACCCTGAATCAGTGAGCTGCAACAGTTACCAGACTTCTCAACCCACAAACACCAAAGACAACAGAGAAGGTTAGTGGGAAAAGCTGCTGGGGACAGAGTTTAATAAGGCATTTGCAGTTCAGCCACCGCCCCGGGGACAGAGGAGGTGGGGCAGCTACAGAAGTTCAGCTGAAGTTGCTTCCAGCCCCAGGCCCACCTGGTGGGAGGAATTAAGTGGCGGATCAGAGCAGGAGTGAAGAGCCTGCTGAAGATCTAAGTCCAGTCTGGGTTGGGGGCTCTTGGGGAAGGAGCAGTGCTGGTGTGGCAGAGCTGGCACCTCCCCCCCAAATGTGGAACATAGAACTCTGTAGTCTACAAGCAGTCATACCCCACTGAAAAACTCAAGGGTCAAGTTAGTTGGCTGGGAACATGGCCAGGCAGCGAAAACACACCCAGATTCAGTCTCAGACTTTGGATTCTTTCTTTGGTGACAAAGAAAACCAAAACATAGAGACAGAAGAAGTTAACAAAATCAAAGAGCCTACAACAAAAGCCTCCAAGAAAAACATGAACTGGTCCCAGGCCATGGAAGAGCTCAAAAAGGAGTTGGAAAAGCAAGTTAGAGAAGTAGAGGAAAAATTGGGAAGAGAAATGAGAAGGATGTGAGAAAACCATGAAAAACAAGTCAATGACTTGCTAAAGGAGACCCCAAAATACTGATGAAAATAACACCTTAAAGAATACACTGACCCAAGTGTCAAAAGAGCTCCAAAAAGCCAATGAGGAGAAGAATGCCTTGAAAGGCAGAATTAGCCAAATGGAGAAGAAGGTCCAAAAGACCACTGAAGAAAATACTACCTTAAAAATTAGATTGGAGCAAGTGGAAGCTAGTGACTTGATGAGAAATCAAGATATTATAAAACAGAACCAAAGGAATGAAAAAATGGAAGACAATGTGAAATATCTCATTGGAAAAAACACTGACCTGGAAAATAGATCCAGGAGAGATAATTTAAAAATTATTGGACTACCTGAAAGCCATGATCAAAAAAAGAGCCTAGATATCATCTTTCAAGAAATTATCAAAGAGAACTGCCCTGATATTCTAGAGCCACAGGACAAAATAGAAACTGAAAGAATCCATCGATCACCTCCTCAAATAGATCTCAAAAAGAAATCTCCTAGGATTACTGTTGCCAAATTCCAGAGCTCCCAGATCAAGGAGAAAATACTGCAAGCAGCCAGAAAGAGTATTGTGGAAACACAATCAGAATAACCCAAGATCTGGCAGCTTCTACATTAAGAGATCAAAGGGCTTGAAATACGATATTCTGGAGGTCAATGGAGGTAGGATTAAAAACAAGAATCACCTACCCAGCAAAACTGAGTATCATGCTCCAAGGCAAAATATGGATTTTCAATAAAATAGAGGACTTTCAAGCTTTCTCAGTGAAAAGACCAGAGCTGAATAGAAAATTTGACTTTCAAACACAAGAATCAAGAGAAGCATGAAAAGGTAATCAAGAAAAAGAACAAGAAAAAGATATTGCAAGGGACTTACTAAAGTTGAATTGTTTTGTTTACATTCTTACATGGAAATATGATGTGTATGATTCATGAGACCTCAGTATTAGGGTAGCTGAAGGGAATATGCATATATATATATAAGTGAATGTGTATGTGTGTATATATGTATGTGTGTGTGTGTATATATATATGGAGAGAGAGAGAGAGAGAGAGAGGACACAGGGTGAGTTGAAGATGAAGGGAAGGTATCTAAAAGAAATAAAATCAAATTAAGGGATGAGAGAGGAATATATTGAGAGAAGGAGATAGGGAGAGATAGAATGGGGTAGATTATCTCAGATAAAGGTGGCAAGAGGAAGCAGTTCTGTGGGAGGAGGGGAGAGGGCAGGTGAGGGGGGAATGAGTGAATCTTGCTCTCATCAAATTTGGCCTGAGGTGGGAATACCATACATACTCAATTGGGTATCTTACCCCACAGGAAAGAAAAGGGAAGAAGATAAAAAAGGGAGGGATGATGGAGGGGAGGGTAGATGGGGGTGGAGGTAATCAAAAACAAACACTTTGGAAAGGGGACAGAGTCAAGGGAGAAAATTCAGTAAAGGGGGATGGGTTGGGAAGGAGCAAAATATAGTTAGTCTTTCACAACATAAGTATTGTGGAAGGGTTATATATAATGATACACATGTGGCCTATGCTGAATTGCTTGACTTCTTAGGGAGGGTGTGTGGGAAGGGAAGAGGGGAGAGAATTTGGAACTCAAAGTTTTAAAAACAGATGTTCAAAAACAAAAAAAGAGTTTTCACATGCAACAAGAAAATAAGGTACACAGGCAATGGGGCGTAGAAATTTATCTTGCCCTACAAGAAAGGAAGGGAAAAGGGGATGGGAGGGGAGTGGGGTGACAGAAGGGAGGGCTGACTGGGGAACAGGGCAACCAGAATATATGCCATCTTGGAGTGGGGGGGGAGGGTAGAAATGAGGAGAAAATTTGTAATTCAAACTCTTGTGAAAATCAATGCTGAAAACTAAATATATTAAATAAATAAATAATTTAAAAAGTTAGGAAAAAAAAAAGAAAGGAAGTAGAGCATGTAAGGCATTGTCAGGAGCTGGTAGGGTGCTACTATTTAAAGCCTTGGGAAAACAGAGCTGCATGAGGGCCCTCAGTGCCTCCACAGAAACTTGGCCAGGATGTCAGACTGACTGAGATAAAGACAATCTACTTCACAATTGTGTTAATCATAACTAGGGTGAGGTAACAAGTGCTTTGTACTAGAGCGATAAATTTATAGGGTGCTAACAGCCCTTGAAATCCTTTTGTAATTCAAAAATAACCATACTTAACACCTAATTGGCAAAAATAATTAGTTTTAAAAGGAAGTTTCCTTTTCCACCTGCTTATCCCATCCCCAGTTAGGAGCATACTTTGTGTCTCTTAACAAACACAGTTCATATTAATTGCCCTAGAATCAGAAATTCCTAGACACAACTCTGTGGCTAATAACTTCTTCTGCCTAGATATTTAAAAAAATTGAAATGTTCAGCCATGTTTTGGTCCTCAAAAAATCGCCTCAAACTATATTACCAGTTACTATGGATATTCACGGATATTCAGTTTATCACATAAAATTATTTTTTCTAGCCTTCAAAAACCTATGGGGGACATAGTCTCCTCCAAGAGGATGGTGGGTGTCAGTTTATTCTAGTTGGTCCCGGTACGTAGGTCTAGGAATGATGAGTGGAAGCTGCAAAGAGAAAGATTTGTATTTGTTATAACAAAGCATTTCCTAGTGTAGTCATCAAAAAATGAAATGGGCTGCTTTGGGTGTTTCCCATCCCAAGTCACTTAAGATCCTCAAGCAGAGACTATATGACCATTTATTTGTGATAACATAGAGAAGATTCATTTTCTTTTTAATTTCAGACTGAATGAGGTGTTCTTTGAGGTCAGTTCCAACTAAAAGAGTCTGATTAAAGCTCTTTGTTCGGTGAGAAGCTCAGTAAATTGGGATTATCTGACCTGATCTCCTCATACAACTTCCTATTCTTTCATCCATTGTGGCTTATACTCCATATCACTGATAAGTGTTTAGCTTCCCATTTGGGGGCCATCCAGCTACCAAGGTAGGAGAAGGGAAAAAAAACTTGTGTCTACTTCAGGGGGTAGTTTTTTGTTCCACTTTTATGGCATCAAGGTCAACTATTCATCTACCTGGTTTGGGGGGGAGGGGGTAGATAGCTTCCAAATACTTATTCAATGACTTATATAATCCAACCCCAACTTAAGGAGAGGAGAGAGAAGCTCAGTGACAGAACTACCAACAGTTGGACTTCCTTCGTCCTATCTTCCAGATCCAGGTCCAAATGTAGATCGTGAATTCTCCTTGTGATAGCATTGGGCTAAGATCAAACCCCAGCAGATACTCACACACTGACATCTTCAATTATTCAGAAGTGGAATGGAAATCCTGGGTATGCCTGTTCTTCTCCTGTTCCTTGCCTCTTTTTCACTGATCTAGGCTCACTATTCAATTGCCTTCACAGATCCCCTTCTCATTCGCTTGAAGAGATGAAAGGCTTGAATGGTTTTGTGAGAGCATGTCTAGAAATAATTCTAAATTTCTGGAGTGGGAGGGACTGGGTATAAATGTACTTATATCTCTGTTAAGGGCCTGGGGTCAGCAGAGAAGTGAGCTTGACATCCAACCTCTGACATCTACTAGCTCAATGCTCTCTGAATCTTAGTTGCTTCGAATAGGAAATAGACATGATAACAACTATAGTGCCTAATTCATATAGGCTGTTGGGAGGATGAAATGAAATGTCTATTGGAGTGCTCTGCAAAATTCGAATGAACTGTATAAATGTCAGCTATTTTTACTTTTTAATCCATGCTAATGGAGGATTACATGGGGCACTAAGAGGTTAAGTGACCTTATCCAGTGTCACACAGCTAGTATATATCAGCAGGACAGGTGTTCCTGTCTCTGAGGGAAGCTCTCTGCCCCCTACACTGTACTGAATCTAAGGTAATTCTTATCCAAGATAATATTTGTAAAGCTCTTAGTTCAGTGCCTGACACATAGTAGGAGCTATATAAATGTTTATTCCCTTACCTCCTTCTCTTAAGACAGTAAGTGATAGAGCATGTATTGAGCTGGATTGGAAGAGGAGAGTTCTGTTTTAGGAGTTCTTTATACTAATGAAATCACAGGTTCAGTGGGAGGATGTGGGGAGAGTGGGGTGGGAAACTAATTAATCCAAATAGCCGTAGCCAAAATTTTCAACCTCCTACCAGACAACAGGCAACTTTTAAAAATTTAGAGTTAGTCATTTCTAATTTGTGTCTTCCTAAAGCCAGTGCTACACACTTTATAGTTCTTATAAAATATTAATTCATGGCAAAGACAGGCAATTGGCAGTCTTCATTATCAATTGATGTCATGAGCATGTCATGATAGAAGTCTATGAAAATGAAGGGTGAAACACAGTTATCTCGTTACTTCATTGATCATGTTCTGGATTTAGAATGTCTTGGTCCTTTTTAAAAGCCCTCAATTGAATTAAATTCAATTATTCTACACCCGAAAGTAATCTGGATCTAGCCTAAAGATGTGGACACCAGTATAGCCTTCAGTTGGAAATTCTGAGATGTAAAATGCCCTAGATCCATGTCATTTCCCAATCCAGGTGACCCAGCAAAAAAACGATGATAATTCTAGAGTTGATTCTCCATTTAGAGAACTTTTACAAAAGTGAATTTCTAAATTCTTTGAGACTGTGCTTGATGCAAACTCCTCAGATAATCCCAAGAATGAGCCCTGGCCACCGCTATCCATCAGGTGGCAGCTGAACTAACACTAGGAACTCATTTCAGAACTTAACAAACCCACTTAGCTCTCCATAAGACAACTCCACCACACAGAAATAACCAGGACCAAATGGAAAGAGCACTGGATTGGAGTCAGAAAATGTGGATTAGAATTCTGACTAATATACTTAAACCTGTGCGGCCTTGGAAAATCTTGTCATGTCTTAGAGTCTCAATATTTATTAATCTACAAAATGGGGAAGCTGGACTAGAGATACCCTCTTTAATGTCTGTTCCAGATTATGGATAAGAGGACAAATACTAGGGCACTCGGTAAAAAGCATTGGGCCTTTTGTAAAATGTTGGCTTTTTTTCCTTCCTCAAGTCTTTTCTAAAGTAAACATCCTCATTATTTTTTAACAAGGGCATATGGTTTCCCCAAAAAGAATGCAGTGGGTCTCATATGGTTTCACCTGGTGTCTGAGAGTAGATCAAAAGAAAAAAAATGGCAACATTGATTCATATTCTTAAATTCATCAGGCACTTATTAGGCACCTACTGTGAGCAGAGCACACTGACCCTTGATATTGAAATAAGACATGGATTTAACTTGAAGAACTTATTGTCTAAGAGGGAGGAGATACAAGTACAATAACTGTGATAGGTAATGCTATATTATAAGTGAATTAGACAAGGGCAAAATAAAATATTGCATGAAATTTGGGGAGGATTATCATCATGGGCGAGTTGGTGATTAGGAAATTCTTTTTGGAGGAGGTGATATTTGAATTGAGTTGAAAAGGACAGGTCAAAATTCAACAGGGAAGAAAGGGGAGGGGCGACCTTTTCAGTACAACCTGTGTTCAAATAAAGAGTATTGTGTCCCCCTCTTTTCCCTCCTTGCCTCTCATTCTACTTAATTCCAAAAGTTGCTGGGAGCGGGGAATGATTCATTCAATACCCATACTTCTATGATTCAAGGAACTCTGAATTCCTTGATGTATGCTCCTTGCACCCACCCTGATCACAAGCCCTCCATGCTTTAATAGACTCTCTTCATGAGTTTCTGTGGCTGAAGAAAATGCATCACTTGTTGATTACCCTCTGGTGATAAATCTAGTTAGATGAGAATAGAAACTCCTTGAGGGCAAGAACTATTTCATTTTTGTTTTTGTAATTCTGGCACATAGTAAGGACTTAATAATTGCTAGTCAAGTCAGTAAAAATCTTGTGGAAATCAATGTTGAAAACTAAAAATATCAAATAAAAATAATTTTAAAAATAATTGCTAGTTGAAAAGGAATGAATGAATGGGTGGATGGATAGATGGACAAATGAATGTATGAATAAATAAATAACATTTTCTGTGGCAGCTAAGAAAGCTAAAGTTATCTTGGACTGCACAAATAAGGGCATCAATTCTAAGAGTAGGTACAGACCTAACTTGGAGCATTGTATTTAGTTCTGGCTAACATGGATTAAAGAGGACATTGATAACCTGGAGAATGTTCAGAGGAGAGAAACTCGGTATGAGGAAGAGCCTTGAGTCCATAATTTATAAGGATCAGTTGAAGGAATTGGGCATGTCTAGCCTCAAGAAAAGGGGGTAAAAGATTTGGGGAACTAGATAGCTGGCTATAAGTATTCAAAGGGCCTTCGTGTGGAGGATTCAACTTTTCTGTTTTGTCCTGGAGGGAAGAGCCAGGAGCAATGGGAAGAAAACTGTAAAGAGGACAGCTTAATGTGTATGGCTCAGGTGGGATGGGGGGCAACAGAAGTACCTAACAACTAAAGCTAACATTCCGAGAGTAGAATGGGCTGCTTCCCGAGGTGGTTTCCTTAGAGGTCTTTGAACAAAGTCTGGATGACCACTCATTGGGTATGGTACAGTGGGGATTCCTTGGGAGGGATTATGGGTTGGTTTAGGCAGCTACAGAGGTCCCTTCCAACTTCGGTTCTGAGATTCTAAGAGTACAAGACATTTAAGGCAGCTCGGGGTCTGTGCAAGTTTTGGCATCTTGGTAGGACCTTCCAGAGCTTGTCCTTGTCTGGGATCACATTCAAGAATTCAGTGTCACATGCATGCCATGATGAGGCATTGGAGTAGTACTTTAGTGAGTGTCTATCTATGCCTATAGAATATATATTCACCAAAAGGGAATTTCTCATGGCCATACATGAAATGTAAAAGAGATGTGGTATGATGGAGGGTGCATTAGATAACCGGAGCTTGATTCTCAGCCCCTATAGTTACTAGCTATGTCATCTCATGTGAATCAATTAAGTTCTTTAAAGATCAGTTTTCCCACTTGTAAAATGGGGGTATTAATATTTGCCCTCAAACAGGGTTGTTGTGAGGAAAGTGCTTGTAAAACTTGAATCATTACATGACTATTATTATTTAAATAATATTATCCATACATAGGTGGTCTCCTAAAACTTCTAGAACGATCTATATAAAGTTTGCTGCTTCCTCTTAAGACATTCATATTGAGAGTAGATCGCCAGCCTCACTATAGCATTTTGGTTTTGTACAGTATGTGACTACATAAATATACTGTCCCTGTTGCTACTGCACCCCAACTCATCCACCCCCTTCCTTTCATGCATTGGCATTGAGGTCCCAGGCTAATACAATCAATGGCGACATCAATGGTCCACCACAAGCCTCATTCTCAGTGTACTTAAGTACAGATGGTTGAGCTTATCAATCCAGTCTGCTTTGTAAAAGTGTATTACATCCCCAAAGTCCATTGATGCATTCAGACAAGCTACTTTATCTCTAAAGTTTGCAGTTCTTCTTGTGACCCATCTGGCCAGAAAATTCAACTCTCAAGGAGTCAGACACATTACCCAAGACAGAGGCTGCAGGATGTGAGAGGAGTAATAGAAGAATTGAGGAAAGGTCAAATGTCTTGCAGGAATCTCTTCTTTTTGGACGATCATGTTTTTCTGTTGGTGATATCTGTATCACACTTCTCATTGCCCTCACTCTTAGCCCACCCTGCCTTGGGCCTCGTAGCAACCTACATAGACCTGATCAACTGCATAAAAACCCGAGCCCTCCCCAAGGATAAGTGTTAGTAAAATGAGTTAAAGTAAAGCAGAAAACACAGGTAAATTTACACTGAGAGAAGGTAAGGTACCACCTCAGGCCTGGCCTGCTCCATGGAACTCCTGTTCATCACTTTCTCACAACCGTCTTTGCCCTTAGAGTCCATTTCATATTTCATTGTTCTCTAGCTCATGTTTATATGTTTATGTACCTTCTCTCCCTAATGGGGGGAAATGGGGAAACTGGGCAGGGGCTAAGCTCTTCATGGACTAGCAGAGATGTAACCAGCAGATTTTGTCCCTGAGCCAAGCGTTACAAAACATATTTTCAGGTCAGATTTTTCCTTAATTTTTTTTTAATTTTATAAAGGCAAATGTGCTCACTTCCAGAACAACTGTCTGTCACCTGTGGGGGAAGTTAGGGTCCTCGTGGGAAGGAGCTCACTTGGAATGTGGTGATAGAAGGAAGGAAGCAGACCATTGGCAGCTTCCTATTTTAACCAGTTTTCTAGATCTGTACTACTACGGAAGGGATGCAGGTGCTCTCAAGGAGCCTCTAAATTTTGGCAGCCTGGAACGAGCCCTAGTCACTTCACCCTAGTTTCTGCTCTCAGAGTAAGGGCTGTTTTTTTTTTAATACTTCTGTACTTCATATAACACCTAGCAGAACAACAGGCACAAAATGGTTGTTAAATAAATTCTTGCCATTTATATTGATTGATCAACTGGATCCATATTTGGCAGGTGACCCCGTGAAATCTGTAAGGTCTTTCACAGCTTTAAAATTGTATGACCTGTGTACACCAATAGAGAATGCATTCAATTTAAATAGACATGTAGTAAGTATCTGTTATATACAAGGAACTATGGTAGAATCGTCTTTGCCCTGAAGTAGCTCAAGATCCGTTGGAGTTGAACCATAGTCCTGACTCAAAACTCATAGAAGAAAAGAAAACTTTTCGTTGAAAACATGGAGGCTTTTGGCTTGGGAATAGTTCAGTCATGTGGGATCTCCAGAAAAATAGAAATAGAAATGTGACAAAAGTGATTATTAGATAGGAGTTATCATCGAGAAGTTTTCCAATGGGGAAAGGAAATACACACAAATAGCTACAATGTAAGAGAATTTAATATCTGCAAAAGAGGTCCTGCCAAGATCATATGAGAAATTTAAGGAGGGAAAAAGCACTTTCACCTGGGGATGTGTACACATATATAAATGCTTCTATTCACTATTTTTCTATAGATCCTGCATGACTGAACTCTTCCCTAGCCAAAACCTGGGTATTTTCAAAGTTTTCTTTTCTTTGTTTTGAGTCATGATCATCTACTCAACTCAAATGTAAGCTTCTTCAGGGCAGGCCCTAACCAGCATTAAACATCGTGCCTTACACTCAAGAAATGTTAAGTAAATGTTAGCCATTGACTGAATGAATGAACAAATGAATATGAATGAGGAACATGTTGGGACAATCAATACAGTTAACAGCCATGGGAATGCAATGAGCCAAAAGTGGCCCTTTGCTTCCAGTTGAAATCCTGGATGAATGCTGGGAGAAAGGAATCTGTTTAACAGGTGTGTTTGGAATCTGGCAGGGAACATTGGGTCAAGTCCAGTACCACTGAGCCAGTCTGAATGTCTTCTCTGTTGATTTTCTATGACTGAGTTACAAAAATTAAAGAGATGGGGAGCATCTGAAACAAAGACTCATTGCCTACAACAGCCATACAGTGGTTGGAGCACTGCCCAAAGTGACATGGGGTCTGCTTCACCGCCCTGGGGAGGACTAATGGACTGGCTTTGCCCGTATCCTCAGGACCATATGATCATAGAAAGATTCTGAAAACAGTCCTGCATCTCACTCTGCTTTCGATAGGCAGTTTTTTTTAAAAAAAAATCATTTACATGTGAATGGGACTGCTCCAAATATCCACAGGCAGATCGATGTATGCTAATGGTTTAGATTCTCTAAAATCTGGGATTTATATAACAGTGCCTTTCTCTCTCTACTCACTAGCAGAAATGCCTGAATTATCTTAATTCCAGAATGTAAATTATTCCAATTTCTAGGCCATCATTTTAAAGCTGTCAAAGTCAATATTTTTAACAGCCTACAGAAAAATTACAACTGGAAGATGTCTAAACAAGTTGTACTTGAGGTCTTAAGGCAATTTCTGGCAAGAATCTAGGCTGAGGTAGAAAAATACCTTCAACTGCCTTCATTCTGATGGAAAAAAACACCAATTCATCCCTTCACTCGTTTGTCTGAATGAAAGCAAATGAACCACTCTCCTTGTATTGATCACTTTCAATCTGTTACTTCATATTAATGGATTAATCATTTCTCCTTTCATCCAAAAGTTTAAAAATAACTTAATTTCTTAAATAAAAGCTCAACATTTGGCCATAAAGAGAAACTATATCTTGCCACAGTTGCCTTCCTCCTAAAGTTCCAAGTTCCAATTCCATGAGGAATTGGTCCAAGTTGAGCTACCCTGCACAGAGTAAGAGGAGTCTCTTGGCTTAGTGGGAGGAACAATAGCTTTGGAGCCCCAAGACCTAGGTTCAAGGTCCACTTCTGTGGCCTATGAACTGTGCAACCTTGACAAGTCAGTGCCAGCCTCTGAGACTCAGTCCTCTTATTTTAAGTCAACAAGCATTTATTAGTTCCAACTATAGATCAGGCAACTGTGCTGAGTCCTAGGTATGCAAAGACAAAAAAAAAACGATCTCAACCCTCAAAAAACTTGCATTCTGTAGGGGAAAACAAGAAGTACGTAGATAATCGGGGATGGAGGGGGGAGGGGAAGGCATAGTAATAGGGCTTTTCAATTTATTATTTATTTTTAACATTCATTTTTTTTTATTTTGAATTCTGAATTCTCTCCCTCCCACCCCTCCCCCACTCATTGTGAAGGCAAGAAGTGCAATATAAATTATACATGTGAAATCATGCAAATTCTATTTTCATGTTAGCCATGTTCCAAAAAAAAACTAGGAAAATAAAGAAAAGGAAAAAATTATGCTTCAATCTGCATTCAGACTCCATCAGTTCTTTCTCTGGAGGTGGGCAATATTTTTTACTATAAGTCCTTTGGAATTGCCTTGGATGGGCACAATAATAATTGAGAGAAATAAAAAAGGCCTCTTGAAGGGGATAGCTTTGAAGTGAGTTCTAAAGGTTGCTTGGGATTCCAAGAGACAGAGGTGATGAGAGAAAGTATTCCAGAAATAGGGAACAGATTATAAACAGGTATGGAGATTAAGAGAAGGAATGCCTTATATGGGGATCAGCAAGTAGACCAGTTTTGATATAGTGTGGGGTATAGGAGAGGGAATCATACAACAACAGCCTATAGCAGTGGTACTTAACCTTTTTATGTGTCAGGAACCCCTTTGGAAGTCTGTTGCCTATGAGCCCCTTCTCAGAATAATGATATAAAATTAATAAAAGACATGGGATTACAAAGAAAACCAATTGTATTGAAATACACTTATCAAAAAAAATTTTTTTAAGTTCATAGGCCCCAGGTTAAGAAGGCTTGGCCTAGAAAGATAGGCTGGAACCAATCTGAGAGGGGCTTTAAATGATGAACAAATTTTTTTTTAAATTTTGCTTAGAGGCAATAAGCAGCCACAATTAAGCTTCTTCAGCAGGGGAGTTACATTGTCAGACTTGTGCTTTAGGAATACCAATTTGGCAGTTCTGTGGAAGACTCTGAGGGGATAGGATTAGTTGATCACTAAAGTCCCTTCCAGATCTTGTTCCTATGAAAAATCAACAGAGGTCTTGTCCCTAAAGATCCATTTCTCTCCAGATAAATAAAATTTAACATTCCTTCCCATTCTCCCCACCCTCACTCCAAAAAAAAAAAAAAGTCTACCATTAGTGGTTGGGATTAGAGGGTCCAATGAAGGCAAGCTGAAGTGAAGAAATAATTCTAACATGCCTTTGGTGTATGATCAATTAATTAGTCCATGACTGGCAAGTACTAAGGTAAGAAAGACTGCAAAGCTTCACTACCAGCCCCAGCTGGAGGCTCTGTTAGGTACCTCCAACTGACATAAGTCTCGGTAAGTAGATTGGTAGTGCTGGAAAATCTCTGTTATGGGCTCATCTTCTATTCAGAGGATAGAAAACATCCCATTTCTCTAGCTCTGAAGCAGGATTAATTGATTGGTCTCATATGAACCTGAAAGCCATTAAGAGCTCTGAGATGAAAAGCAATTCAAATTGCTTTATTACCATTTTCTAGTAAAGTACCAGTTTAGAGTTTGGACCCACTGTGAAGCAGCAGGCTTCCCGATATTGGCTGTGCTGGCATGCACTCCTGGAAGAGAGGAAATGGCTGGATCTTAAAACAGAAACATCTGCTCCAGTCTTGAACAGGCTTGTCGCTGAGACCAAGCAGCAGGGGGGCTTCTTCTTCTCACAACTCCACCGATCCCACCAGTTGGTGTCACTGCAAACAGGACACAAGAAGGAGTTATATCTTGACTTCTGACTTTCTGGACTCTGTCTATGATTTCTGAAAATTAGAATTTCATTTACTAAGTTGGGGAGGGGATCACAGAGAAGGGGAGAAGTCTAAACGCCCTTGTGAAACATAGGTGTCACAGGGAAGAGTATTCAGTCCCCCAAGCATCTTATATTCTTTTTTTGGGAGGGAAGAAGGGAAGGCAATCGGGGTTAAGTGACTCGCCCAAGGTCACACAGCTAGTAAGTGTGTCAAGTGTCTGAGGCCAGATTTGAACTCAGGTCCTCCTGACCCCAGGGCCGGTGCTCTACTCACTGCGCCACCTAGCTGCCCCAGCATCTTATATTCTTAGAATGGAAACATCATGAAAACAGGGGTGGTGGCTGGTTAAATATAGATGGTACAACAGATACTGCAAGAGTTCTTAACCTGTTTTGTTACATGGACCCCAGTGGACATATGGTAAGGCCTATGGGCCCCTTCTCAGAATAATGCATAAATTTCATTAATTTAATTTAAATGCATGAAATTAAACACACAGGATTACAGAGGCAGGTAGGTGGTGCAGCGGATAAGAGCACTGGGTCTGGTGTCAGGAAGACTTGAGTTCAAATCTAGCCTTGGGTATTTGCTGGATGTGACCCTGGCCAAGTCACTTAACTTTTACATTGTTTACTTTGTATTAAAAGAAGCTACTTGGCAGGTAAACAAAGAAATCCAATGTTCTTGTTACTAGGTCCCAAACTCATCCTTAACAGAGTTGAGGGGAAAACTTTTGGCAAAGAATCCTGTGGAGGTTTCAATTCTGGCCCAAATGCTAACTTTATTTAACTTTATTTCCACATTATATAATGTTTTCAATAGGAATAAATTGATTTTCCCATTTATCATTCAATACAGTACAACAAAAAAAACCTATTGTCTTGGTCTTTGGCTGTGCAGGACAGAAGAGCACAAGTGATGTCTCATAACTAGGGACCAACTAAACTGGACCCTCACTAAAGAGGCATGCCACAGCGGAAAGCACACAGGCTCCAGAGTCCAGACAAGTCAAATCAGAATCTCAACTAAGCCACCTACTACTTAGGTGACCTCAGGGAAGTGATTTAACATATCTGGTCAGAAAGGAAGAAAAGAAGGAAGAAAGAAAGAAAGGAAGGAAGGAAGGTAGGAAGGAAGGAAGGTAGGAAGGAAGGAAGGAAGGAAGGAAGGAAGGAAGGAAGAAAGGAAGAAAGGAAGGAAGAAAAAAAGGAAGGAAGGAAGAAAGGAAAAAAGAAAGGAAGAAAGGAAGGAAGAAAGGAAGGAAGGAAAGAAGGAAGGAAGGAAAGTAGGAAGGAAAGAAGGAAGGAAGGAAGGAAAGAAAGAAAGAAAGAAGAAAGGAAGGAAGGAAGAAAGGGAGGGAGGAAGGAAGGAAGGAAGGAAGGAAGGAAAGAAGGAAGGAAGGAAGGAAAGAAAGAAAGAAGAAAGGAAGGAAGGAAGGAAGGAAGGAAGGAAGGAAGGAAGGAAGGAAGGAAGGAAGGAAGGAAGGAAGGAAGGAAGGGAGAGAGAGAGAGAGAGAGAGAGAGAGAGAGAGAGAGAGAGAGATTAGATGACCTCTAAGATCCCAGTAAAGGGCAGCTAGGTGGTGCAGTGAATAGAGCACTGGGCCTTGAGTAAAGATGACTCATCTTGGTGAGTTCACATCTGACCTCAGACACTTACTAGCTGTGTGACACTGGACAAGACACTCAACCCTGTTTGCCTCAGTTTCATCATCTGGAAAAGGAAATAGCAAATTACTTCAGTATCTTTACCAAGAAAATCCCAAATGGGGTCATGAAGAATTAAAAATGAGTGAACAACAACAAAATCCCATTAAATTCTAAACCCTAAATAGGTGTTCTTTTTCTATCTACTCCATTTTTAGGAACAAGTAGTAAATCATAATAAAAAACAATCTGGCTCAGGATTTAAAAAAAAAAAATGACAACAAATAACTTCCATGAAGGAAGCTTCTGGAGAATGTACGTTTAACACAATCTTTTCTACCTTATGCATCCACATCTAAAAAACAGTACAATAATAAATTTTATTTAGAACATAGATGTCGATAGGATCATAGAATTTAAAGGAATGCTGGTGCTTATCTTATTCAACCCCTTGATTTTACAGATGAAGAAACTGAGTCTCAGAGAGTTTAGTTTGCCTCTACATGTTTTTAAAGATTCAATTGTATTTGTTTTATTTCACTTACTGAGGCAGAAAAGGAAACTAATAATTTTAGAGAGAGTTTCAGTGTCTAGGATTTCAATGACAACAACAAAAAATATTCCTACCTAACCCCACATTAATCAGATAATTTGGCTAACTGGAATCACCACCTCCTCAAATATTTTAGTTTAAAAAGGTTTTGCTACAGAAGTTCCTCTATGACAATCTCATTATAACATGTTTGTACATAATGGTATCAGAAAGAGAGAGATTAAGTTATAGTTGTATGTATGTATGTGTATGTATGTGTACGTATATAATGTGTGTATACATATATGTACATATATGTGTGTTTATATACTTATATGTATATATATATATGAAAAGGTCAGTGCACATTGTGTGTATGTGTGTGTATATATTACATATAATATATGATGTACTATATATTATATATGATATGTAATGTATTATATATAATATGTATAATGTATTGTATATAATATATAATGTAATGTTTTATATATACATACACACACATACATACATATATATGTATATATATGTATATATATACATATATACTGGACCCCTGAGTCCAGTCTAAATGACTATGTAGAAGCTCAGGGTGATCCTACCTCCAGACATGATGACTCAGGGCATAACATTATATGATGACAGAGTCATCTAATTGGCTACAAAACCAGAACTAATGACTCTGTGGTAGTTGATGAGTGGGTATATAAAAGGGGCCCTGACCCCTTCATCACTCTCTTTCCTTTGTGGCTTTGAGGAGGTAAAACAACTTTGAGCTGTCTCTGAGAGGTGAGTCAGGGAAGATTCTCTACCCTGTCTCCTACCCTAGCTGAGGAAGTTATGACCACATGGCCACCTCAGTTTCTGATGGTTGTCAAGACCTTAGGTAAATGAATATTCCAAAATGGAAATATCCAATCAACCTCATTAGTATGGGAGATCCAGAAGCTTTATCAAAAGTCTCACCAGTGACAAGAGATGAACACAGCAGCCATTGGAGCAGTAATAGCCAACATCAGTGAAAATGGCTATAAAGAAATTGGGGGGGAGGCAAATAAGTATAGCAGCTGCTTCAAGAAGCATGACCCCTTGCATGAGAAAAGAATGCCGACTTTGGACTCTAAGAAGACACAGACCTTGAGAGTTCAAAAGACACCTACACCTAAGAACATCGTGAGTATTCCACAAAAGGATTTCCAGAATCAGGAGTGGGAGATATCCCTTTGCCACATGTGTTTTCTACATGTGGGTCTCATTACCATTGTGATCCAAGCTTGTGCCCCTTCTCCCTGCCTCCATAGACATAAGGTATACTTGGTAAGAAAGTGTTCCCAGGTTTACATAACCAGGTTTATGGGGAATGTTTTATATTTATCATTCTTACTATGTCTGTTTAGTAAATACCTTTTGTAAAAGCTAATTAAGTCTGGAAACTTGTTCATGGAGAGCCTACCAGTGAGGCTTATGAGCAAGAGTCATAAGAACCCAGCCCCACAGGGTTACCTCTATAATCTTGAGAGGAGGACAGATGAGGGGGAGGAGCAGGGGGGAAAAGAGGGGGAGAAGGGGTAGAGGAGGGGAGGAGGAGGAGGAGGAAGGAGGAGGAGCAGTTGTCTCTTTGGGAACCCAACCTGTGAGTAGACGTGCCAGTCAGGAGGGTATTCTCAAAGATAAACATACCATTACAACAAAAAGATCTCTGCTTCACAGACACAGTCAATGGGAACTTGATCATTCAATACGACACAATAATAGATTAACCCTTGCCACTTGTTGCCTTTGCCTCTTATTGTATGGTACTGTACACATGGTTGCTTTTTGCCTTCAAAGGCACAATTACATCTTATATAATCTCCAATGGGCAGCTAAATGAAGCAGCAAATAGAGGGCAAGGCATGGAGGCAGGAAGATTCATCTTTGTGGGTTCAAATCTGGCCTCAGACACTTTCTAGCTGTGTGACCCTGGGCAAGTCACTTAACCCTGTTAACCTCAGTTTCCTCATCTATAAAATGAGCTGAGAAGGAAATGGCAAACCACTCCAGTATCTTTGTCAAGAAAACCCCAAATGGGGTCAAGGAAGAGTCAGACATGACTGAAGAACAACAAAAATAGTCTCCAGTGTTGTATACCCTGATCTAGGATATGAGTTTTAATAGTTATTTGTAAATTTGCTGCCTAAAACCTTATGTAGCACCCTTTCTGGCTTGCCCTCCGAAAGAATCAACTACCTCAAGGTTTACCTCCTAATATTACAGCTCATAAACCTCCATTAGTGTGATCTCTATTTACAGATAGCCAATAAACACAATCCTCTTGGCAAATGGCATAGTTTTTTAAAAAAGTAACAAAATATTCCTCCCATATAAACTTAGGGTTCATCCTTCCCCAGGTACATGCAGCGTCTGTGGGAAGGCACAAATTTAGAGTACAATGGTAATAGGGGAAAATATACAAAGAATGCATATGGCCAAGGCAGTTCATAGTTCCTGATACTACAAGTCTTAGAAGTCTTTTTTTTCCTTTGCAGAATACTCTCAAAGTTCTACATGGGTGTGGCATCTCAGCTGGATGGGCCACTAAGCCAGATTCCCTGGGTCTACTCCTTTCCACCTCCAGTTCTATTCTCTGCTGCCAAGGGTCCTGTTCCTCAAAGCTGTTTCTGCTCTCAAGTTAACTGGCTTTATCTTTTTCTGTCTTTCGCATGTGTGTCTCTGTACCTGAATTGTGCCTGAAACTCTCTTGAACTGAAATCTCAAACTGCTGGATAGGGTGACTCCAGTTCTGCTAGATGTCATGGCCAATAAGGAGAAAAGACAGAGAAATTCCTTCCTCCCTCCACATCAAGGGACCTCCTACACAAATCATTCCTGAGTCTGCAATCCCTCAAACTGTCCAATTGTCTCTAGGCTTAGGTATTTAAAACGGTAAGAAGACACGTCCAATATTTTTTGTTCTTCCAATAAAGTTATTCCCTTAATTCCATTAGAAAACCAGTTATTCACATGACATAATGAGATCAGGTAACAAATAGTTACAATTAGTTTAATACCTCATTAACATGTAATTAAATTCTGGGATTTCAATGACTGCATCAACTGAGGCAGAAGGGAAGGAAGCTCCTCCCTTACCCTGGCATTTTGTGATGGATGTGAGATTGGCCTACAAATGACAAGCAAATTAGACTCCAAAAGTTAGATTAACTAAGAACTCTTGGCCTGTTTCCCTGAGTGGCAATAGCTCCAGGGCTTAGGGCTTGAATTTTCTTATGTTTTTGCTGTTGGATAACATGTCATGTAGACGTTCATAGAATATACAGTGGGGCACCAATTTAATGTTGATTGGGCTTATTTTATATGAAGACTATGCCAGTGACAATTCTCAGTAAAACATGTGCTTAGATTTATCGTGATATACACATACTTCCTCACTCAGTACCCTCTTATAACCAACAGCATCCATTTGCAGTTTCAAGATTGCTTTGAGTACCAAGAAAAACTATTTACAGATCTCTCCACCCCTAGGTCTTCTAATAGGAACTGGAGGACCTCTTGTTAGGGAGATATTACAGAGAGGATACTTGTTCACATACTAGATGAATTAGACTACCTCTGACGTCTCTCCCATCTCTTAGACTCTATGATTCTACAAAATGGTTGGATGTATCTCAGTCAACAGGCAAGAGTCTAATAGGGCAAGAGGCAAAGGCACACAAAGTTCCTGGCCGTATGAACTGGAAAATGAAAAAGTCACATCATAGTGTTTCCAAATCACAACTCTGGAACTAGAGTGCCACCTCTTCCAATCAATCTATTTTATAGATGAGGAAACTGAGACCCGGAAAAGTTAAGTGATTTTTGCAGTTTTAGAGGTAAGATTGAGATACAGGTTTTCTCACTCCGGAGCCAATGCCCCTTCTATTTCATCATGTTAGTTTTGTGGTAGGAAAGAAGGCTTAAAAGATGAAGGCCAAGCTGGTGTGATGTGATGACTACCATGTGCACAAACATTGATTTATTTATTCACTGATAACAATAACAACAGCAATGGTAGCAGTAATGATAATAGCTAATATCTATACACTTCTAAAGTTTTCAAAGCACTTTATAAAATTATCTCATTTCCCATCAGCAGCACCTCCCACCCCCACAAACTCATCACTAGGGAATATCATAATAGAGATTGCTTTAGCACTTACACCTCATCAACACCCTACATTGCCTCTGTTGCTCTGATTGAAGGACCAGAGGGTAAAGTATAAAATTCCTCCCAAAGCCTCCAGGACCAGATGCTTCCAGGTATCCTCTGCCAACCCTTCCCAGATTTTCACCTTCCTTTTCTGTATTATCTTCCCCTATTAGATTTTAAGTTCCTTGAGGTCAGGGATTGTCTTTCTTTTTTCAAAATTGTTTTTAATATTTATCCCCAACACTTAGCACAGTGCCTCGTGAATAGCAGGCAGTTAATTGCATCATATTGTGTCATCTGATCTTCACAACCATTCTGGTAGGAAGATGCTAAAAAATAATAAAATAATAGGCTAATGTTTATTATTTGATAAATCAAACAATAAAATATTCTTATAAGATTTTAAAGCTCCTCAGAGTCCTGGGAGTTATATTATGATCCACAATTTTTAGAAGAAACTCAGAAAGGCTTAGTCACCCAAAGGTAACCTGCCCATGGTCAGAAGTGGAATTCAAATCTTCATCCCTTGATAGCAATTTCAGCATGTTTTCACTATGCCCACAACCTGTATAAATTGATTGCCTTGCAATCTCATTTTCTCAGCATATCTATTTCTCAACCTGGAGTGTTCACCACTCCTAGAAATATGCTGGTACTACCAGAAATAGTGAAGACGGGGTCAATGAGACATTCCGAAGATGTGGCCTAAGATCAGGAGAACAGTAGCAGATTTCTAAGTTGAAGTTGTAACAGACAGGAGACACAGACTTTCATTCTGAGTAGGGTAGAAAATAAAGGAATCAATGGATATGAACAAATAGTTTGAAAAAGAAATTACATACCATCAAGAACCATATGAAAAAGGTTTCAAATCACTACTAACAAGAGAGGCACAAATAAAAATAAATCCAAGATTTTGGCTCATTGTCATCAAAATGGAAAAGATGATCAAAGAAGAAATAGCTCTGGAGAGTCTGTGGAAAGACAGATACATTAATGAGCTGTTAGGTGAACTGAAAATTAGTCAAACCACTGTGGTAAACAATTAAGACATATTCAAGAAAAGTAATGAAACTGTTTATACTCTTTGGCTACTAGTCTCACTACTGGACATGTACACAAACTGGTCAAAGTCAGAAAGTACAGTGCCACAAATATCAAGCTATTCACTGCCCTTTTCAAGAAAGCAAAAAAAAAATAGAAAAAAATGGGTGCCCCCCCAATTGGGGAATGATGATACAATTTTTGGTATATTAATGCAATGAAATTTTGTTGTTCCATGGAAAAAGATGAGCACTATAAGGAATTCAGAAAAAAAGAATGAGACATATCAACTGTATGAGGGGGGAAATGCAGAACTATATAGTTCAATTATTACAATGATGTAAAAGAAAAAAGCACTAAAAGACAGTTAATTGCAGTTTAAGGATGATGATAAGGATATGAGTTCAACAGCTGATGAAATTTATCGCCTTCTTCAACGGTATAGAGGTAGGACTCTGGGTACTGAATGTTTCATACGCTGACAAACAGGAATACTTTATTGGCTCAGTTTACTTAATAGCTTTTCTTTGCAACAAGTGAGGGTTCTATGATGAAGGTCTCCAGTGGAAAGCCCCAGAGATCTGTGTTGTTTAACATTTTTGCAATGGCTCAGATAAATGTGTAGACGGTGTGTTTATCACATTTGCTTACGACAGGAAGTTGGGAGGTCTAACTAACACAAGGATTAACAGCATCAAGATCCAATGGGCCAGAGCAGAGATTTCAAACATGTGGCTGCAGACTTCCCAAGTATGACCTGAACCAGATTACAGTGTAATTGGTAAATACTTAACAAAATAAATGAAAATACAGTAAAACATAGATAATGTTCATATGTGGTTTTCTATGTCAATATGCACCTTTAGAGATTCTTATATATAGTTTAGGGGCCCTCATTTCTTATGTGAGTTTGATATCATTGGGCAAGATCACAGGGCTAAACCTAAGATGAAAATCAATAGAGATAAATGCAGGGGGGTGCTGGGGGCAGCTTCTTTAGCTTGCAAGAGCTGGTTGTTAAATTTTCAGTGCAAGCATTTACACCTCAAAAATAGGCAAACACTACAAATCAGGACTTGATTCATCATTTTGTTGGTTATCTACACTTAAAAAAATGATAGAGAAGATGTTAATGAAGGTTAAACTTAAAAGTGAGTTGTATCTATGTTTAGTTTTTTTTTGGGGGGGGAGGGGGTTTGTTGCTTTTTTTTTCTTTTTCTTTTCGTAGAGAGAGTCAGTTGTTAACATTTACCAGCACAATGCTGGATAAATGCAAAGAACTGCACTTGGGTACAAAAATTCATCTTCCCAAGTAAGATGGAGAAGGCCTGGATAGATAATAATCATTCTCAAAAAAATGGGAATTTTAAGTGTGTTATAATTTCAATATGAATGAGCACTATGAAGTATCACTCCTTCCCCCCCGAAAAGCTAATATGATGGTTTATTATTCAAGAAATTATTCAAGAAATAGGTAGGTAAGATTATCATTGAACTCTATCCTCATCAAACATAATTTTGAGAATTTGTTCAGTTCTAAGCACCATGATTGAAGAAAGCTATTGCTAAGTTACAGAATACCCAGAAAGAGGCCACCAGGATGATAACATATGAAGATCATGATGATATATGAGTATCTTCATGACATGATGAAGAAGCTGGAAATGTTTAGCTTGGAGAAAAGAAGACTCAGGGAGAACATGATAGCTATCTCTGAGTATTTGAAGGACTGCCTTTGCTGGAGAGGTATTAAACTTGTACTGTTCAGTCTCAAAGGGAAGAATTTGGGGCAATGAGTAGAAACTCATTTAGGCCCAATGTCAGGAAATTTTTCCTTAAAATTAGAGGTTTCCAAACAGTTTTATTTCCCTTTCTTTGTAGCCCCGGTGCTTGGCACAGTGCCTGGCATATTGTAAGCACCTAATAAATCTGTATTAGCTGACTGACTTTATTTCTGTAAAGTGTTTTATAGTTATATTAACAACCATTATGTGTATTGGTAGATGGACTCTCAAATACTTTCTATATTCCCTAGTTCATTCGAGTAAAATTTTTTATAGCTCTTCTTTCGGACTTTTGTTGATAATATATGCAAAGGATTACTACTTATACAGTTAAGTAAATAGATAGATAGATAGTTTTATGTCTTCATATTTATTGGTTATTAATTGGTTCAAATAATTTTTAGTTTACTCTATTAGTCTTTAAGTAACCTTCCTAATGTTGATGTTGTTCAGTAATGTCTGACTCTTCATGACTCCATGGACCATGCTCTCCAAGGAATTTTCTTGTCAAAGATACTGGAGTGTTTTCTCAGGTTCTATGCAGATATTATTTATCTTTAGAAAAGGTCTGTTTATTCCTATGTTTTTTAGTGTTTTCTTAGAAATCAGTATTCCATCTTTTCAAAAGCTTTCTATATCTATGGATATAATCATGTTTTACCCAATTTATTTGCCTTTCTTTCTCTCTTTGTTGATCAAAGTGGTTAGAGACTCATATTTTCTCATAAGGATTCCTTTGGCTGCATTCCTAATTTTTTAGTATTGTCTTATTGTTTTCATTTTCTTTAATAAAATTATCTATTGTTTCTATGATTTTTTTCTTTGACCACTCAGAACTTTAGAATTAAGTTATTTAAACTCTGTTTCAGTAATCTTTCTTCAGAGGTCATTTATTTATTTTTATTGTGATCAGTAAATAATGTGTTTAACATTTCTGCCATTCTGCATTTGTTTATGAGGTACTTATTCCCAAGCACATGGTCAGTTTTTGTAAAGTGCCATACAGAGCTGAGAAATGTTCGTATTGTGTTCTATTCTGATTCAGTAATCACCACTATTTTTTACTTTTCTGAGATTCTATTCATGTCTTTAGTTTCTTCCTTGTTTGTCTTTTTATAATAATTTTCTATTTCTCTAATTATATTTTTAAGTACTTAGATGAAAGAGAGACAGAGAGAGAATCAGAGACAAAGAGAGAGGATAAATACATAATTAGAAATAGAGATATGGTATTAATGTAATTTCATTATCTATGATGCCTTTAAGCATAATGTTGTTTCCTTGGGTCTTTTGAAAATCATGTCTGTTTTTATTGTTGCCTTGTCAGAGGCTAATTACTACCCATGCTTCTTTTTAGTCACTTGAAGCACAATAGATTTTGTTTCAGTCTTTTAACTACATTAATATGTATGTTTCCTCTGTGTGTGTTTTGTAAACAACGGATTATCAAATTCCACTTTCTAATCCATTCTGTTATTCTCTTCTGTTTTATGAGTGAATTTACCCCATTCACATTCATAATTATAATTACCAATTGTCTACTTCCCTCCATCATTCCCTTTTATATGCTTTTTTCCTCTATCTCCCTCTTGCTTCTTTACAAAGCAGATAGTTATGGAAAAGGAAGAATGTGATCAACATTAGTGACTTGTAAGTGGAGCAAGCAATCCACTTCCATTCCCCTGCCCTTCCTTCCTTCACTTTACCCACCCCAGTCACTGGTTCTTATACTTTCTTTCTTTCCTTTTTAATTTCTCCTATAAAATATACCTTCAGAAGCCAAAATTTTTTCCACCCCAGCCCTACCATCCCTCTTAAATCCTTCTCTCCTCTTTTCCTATTGACCTGTTGAATTTAATGTATCATAACGCCAAACTCTGGCATGTATATAAGTAAATTTGTGTTTGACTCTCCTTTGTCTGGTTCAGAAAGAGTAAAGTTCCTGGGATGCTCACTTCTTTACCCCTTCTTACTTGCCTGTATACTTACTTCTGGCACACCACCAGTATGAGACATAGTTAAATCCAGCTCTTTCTTTTTCCACTGGTTCTCTAATGTGTTCCTTTTCCCATCTCTATTCATTCCTCAGAACAAAACAAATTCATCCCCAATCTATCTCCTTTGTCTTATGTAATTGTCTCTGAGACCTTTGAATACATTAGGATTTTGAAGGAACACTTGTTTGTTCTCCCTCTATCAGAACATCAGTATTACTTAGTCCCTTCCAATTACTCAAATGTATTTTCCTTTCTAGGTTGCTCTTGGTTCTTGTGTTTGCAATTTAAAGTTTTTATTCAGCTCTGTTCTTTATCAGGAATGTTTGGAAATCCTCTATTCCATTGAAGGAATGGTGGTTCCTTGATACTTGAATTCTTGCTTTCTGGCTACTCACAGGTTTTCCCCCCTTCGACCTAGAAATTCTGGATATAGGTTCTGACATTCCCGATTTTCATTTTGAGATTAATTTCAAGAATTGAGCAGTAGGATTTATTTTCTCTTTGTCCTTTGGTTCTATTAAATTGGGGCAATTTTCATTTATCATTTCTAGAAATACAATATCACTCATTTTGGAGTTCTTTGAATTCTCCACCATGCCTCCACTCTGGGTACCTCAATATCCCCACCATTTTTCAACTTAATGTGTTGTCTTCCCCTATTAGATAGCAAGCTCCTTGAGGGCAGAGACTCTAGGTTGGTTTTTTTGTGTTTTTATGGGGTTGGTTTTTTTTTATTTTATACCTAGAATTTAGCACAGTGCCTAACACATAGTGGGTACTTCATAAGTGATTATTGACTATCTAAGCTGTTATTCTGGTCAGAGTTTTCAGAGGATCCAAAAATTCTTAAATGATCTTTTCTTAACCTATTTTAGGTGCCTTTTTTCAAAATAGATATCATAAATTTCTCTCATTTTTTTCAGTCTTTTTATTTCATTCTGATATTTCTTGGTTGTAGAATTACTAAGTTCTATTTGATCTATTTAAATTTCAGTGACTCCACTACTTGGGTAAGTTTTTCTACCTTCTATTCTAAGCTATTCATTCTTCTAATTATTTCCTCCAAAGCTCTCATGTAATTTGTAATTCTAAATTTTATCTCTCATTCTATTTTTTGAAGTACTTTTATAGTTATTTTTTGGAGGCATTGTTTGTAACTGTCTTCTTCTAGCTTTACCTTTGAGGCACCTCTTAACTCGTAATATTTCTCCATGGTGTTTGATATCTTCTGTTTACTGACATCTCTAATCTTTGTTTCTGAATGGGGTTTTACACCGGGGCCAGGCTCTGCCCCTTCCTCTTTATTTGGATAGAGTGATCAGGTTCTGTTTGATCTTGACCTCATTTTGCTGGGCTCCTGTCACTGGCTTCCTCCATCTGATCTGTCTATGCTCAGAGTTCTGGCAGACTTCAAGGTCCCTGAACAATGCTTTTTCTTTTGCTGCCCCCATCCAGGTGCTGCTGCAGGTTTCTGGTCTGTTCACTTGAATTCACAGTGGCTTTCCTGGCAGGAGACCTCCAGGGCTCATGGCTTCTGACTCCCTTTTTTCATACAGTCCTGGGCTGGATGCAGAAACTTCTGAAGGTTTCTTTATCAGTATTGCATTTCTTCATCATTATTGGTTCTGATAGCTTTTTCAGATCATTGCTGGAAAATACTTGGAATAAATGAATTCTTCCATGACCCTTAACTAGAGCAACTCCTTCATTTCACAGTTTTTGAGAAGTGTTTAAAGGAACATACAGATTCTAATCAATCAAGAAGTGTTTTGAGTGCTTACTATCTGTCAGGTATATATATATATATATGTATGTATGTATGTATGTAAATATGCCTACATAGATATTTGAATGTGCATTTGTATATATGTATATTTATTTACACATATTTACACATATATGTGTGAGCAGAATAAATAAAAAATACAAGATAGTTAAATATAAGATAGAGAGGGAGGGCACAAGCAGTGGGAGAGATAAGGAAAGATTTACATGTAGAAGATACTATTTGAACTGAGTCCTGAAAGAAGTAGCAGATTCTTTGAGATAAAGGTAGGGAGAGAGTACATTCCAGGCATGGAGTGATGGCCAGTACAAAGTCACAGAAATGAGAGATGAAATATCATATATGATGAACAGAGAAAAGTATAATTTGGTTGGGAGACAAAGTACTAAAGTGCAAGAATAGAAGTAACGTATTATTGTAAGGATAGAAAAGGTAGGTTATGAAGGAGGAGAAAAAGGAGTAGGGCCATGAGATATATTTGACACATGAATTTTATATTCTCTCCCTTCTGGATAACTTGAAATTATCATCTACTCTATTATCTTAAGTTCCAATCAACATGATTGTTTGCTCCATCTTGCTCTATTGTTTGGTGCAAATATAACTCATCTGACTCCTTGTTTAAGCACAAGATTATCAAAATTCCCAGATATGACATGCTTTCAATAAATTAAAATATATTCGATTCTCAAAATTATATTTTCCTTTCGGCCTAAAAAAATAGAAAGAGCTATACCTAACGTAATGGGAATTCTAATTGTTCCATTTTTCCATAACAATATAGGTATTCTTATTGATTTTTCTTAAACTCAGCTTAAGTGTTAGAATTGATGGGAAGCTTCTACCTTCCTCCCCTGCCCTTCCACTTGGATTCTGCACACCTTTTCTCCATTAAGGATACATGTTAACTATAAAGAACCTCTATGTTATCAAAGTTCAACTTTTAAAAAATCAATTTCTATAAAAAAGTTCAAGATTTTTCATTAGAGTTTAAAAGGAAAAGAAGAAACTTTTATCTGTCATATAATTCTGACCAGCTATTAATCATTTTTATCCTAAAGATTTGTTCTTTTCTGCCTTTTTTCAAGTACTGAACTGAGAGGAATTGGAAATCCCTCCTGGTTCTGTGTACATTTCAACTTCCTATTCCTTTTCTATCCATGAAAAACATGAACTATTAATGTTAGCTTTACAAATTTTGTTCCACTTCTTATTGCCCATATTTATTGCCTCTGAAAAATTAGAATACAATTATCCACATCAATGTTGTTAACAGATTTGAGAAAGATTAGCTAAAAAACTCCTCTTGCTTACTTGCTATGTGAAATCACATTCTCTCCTCTCTGCATCAAATATTACAGTGTTCATGTTCATTTATCCAGATGTTCTGAGCACATAATATTTTAATAATGTTCTTCCAGTTTACTTATCAACCACAGTCGAAACAGAAACACATCCCCAAAACTGCTGCTTGTAAATGCTGGCACTAGGTAAGGGTAAAGTACTCTGTCTGTCTTTGAGACACATACAGTGTATCTTTGAGAATTTTCATATATCCTTTTCTGTCAGCGTGGAACAGTACGTGATAAACTAGACTGGGAATCAGAAGACTGGGGTTCGAGTCTGTCTCCCAGCACTTACTAGCTCTTTGACCCTAGACGAATTACTTAACCTCTCTGGGTTTCATTTCCTCATTTCTAAAATGAGGACAATAATAAAACCCATGTCATGATATTATCACCAGCCATCCAACCAAGCCATAGCTTCATCTTCCAGACACCACTGTCCCGCTTTCCATGCTCTAGATCAGAACCCTTCACATTCTAGACCTCAAGAATCCACACCTCCAGACCCTAGGGAAATTAATCCATCACTTTTTGGAGTCCCTGCCTTAGTGTTCATCTGGGTTGATGAATAATTGAATAAATATAAAAAAGCCTGCTTAGCCCTCTCTGTCTATTGATTAGCCCCAGACACCAGAGTAAGCTTCATCTTCACATCTCACCCAGACATCCACGCAAGCCAACTAACCAATTGTCTGCCATTGAGCACACACTCTCTCTTTTTGCCCCCCTTACCCGACATCTCTTATTCTGGGAACAGTAGTCAAATCGATAGTTCCATTACTTCTGAAAAGGTTGTTATATATTCCACTCACCATTTCTGGACGCCCAAGAACAAAAGACCCTGACCATCTCTCCTTTATATCCATTACCTTTCCCTATGAGAATGTAAATTCCTCAACAGTGGTGACTATGTCTCTTTTTGTATTTGTATCTCCAGTGAAGGAGAGGAAGGGAATAAGCATTTCTATATCATCTATGTGTCAGGCATTGATCCTTGTGACAACTGTTGAGAAGTAGGTCCTGTTATTATCCCCATTTTATGGTTGAGGAAAGCAAGGCAAACAGAGGTTAGGTTACTTGCCCAGGGTCACATAGTCAATAAGTGTCTGAGGTCGGATTTGAACTCAGGTCTTCCTGACTCTGAGCCTAGTGCTCTGTGCCTTACAGTGTCATTTAGCTGCCATACTTCCCTGTTTCTCATCCTGGATCCAAGTCCTAAAAAATTTTGCTTCCAGCTAATTCCTCCAAAAGTCATTGCTAATAATTGCAAAATCATAATCACAAAATCACCCCATATGCTAGCAGAAATCACCTCTAAAGCATTCCCAAAAAGTAGTCATCCTAGCCTGAATGTGAAGACTGTCCATGATCATGAACTCACTATCAACACAGCTTTCCAGTTTTGGATAACTCTAATTATTAGGAGGCTTTTCTTCTAACTTATATAGAGTTCATCCTCAAACTGAGTTTCTCTAATTTGAGAATTAAAGAAGGGAAAAGAGAAGGGGAAGGGAGAAGGGAATAAACATTTCCGTGATGTCTGCTATTGCCAGGCACTACGCTCGAGTGCTTTTATTTTTACAAACATTATCTCATTTGATCCTCAAACAACCCTGTGGGGTAGGCACTATTACTATGTCTATTGAGGAAACTCTAGCAAATAGAGTTTAAGTAATTTGCCCAGAATCACGTAGTTAATAAGTGTCTGAGGCCAGATTTGAATTCAGGTCTTCCTGACTCCAGACCCCTGTCCACTGTACCACCAGCTGCCTGTACTGCTCCATAGAGACACTACACCTTCTTCTCAGAGGTATCTGCGTTTAAATTCAATTAGTTATTCAATTCAATTCATTTCAATTCCTAGAGAATCAAAGGAATGGCTTTAATGATGGGATTTCAGGCATAGTGAGGAAGCTATCTTTGGGTAGGAAAACCTACCTGGTCCATCATATTTAACAAGGGTGGGAGAAACCTTGAAACCTTGCAAAGGACTAAGACAAAGCACTTAGACCAGCGGGGAGATCTGTGAATCATCAGTTCTCAATTTTTTTGCTTTCAGGACCCTTTTCACACTCTTTAAAATTATTAAGGACTCCAAAGAACTTTTGTTTATATGGGTTGTATCTATTGAAATTTACCATATTAGAAATGAATATGCCTTCATATTATTATGAAAATGCTTTTTACTTTGCAGACTCCCTGAAAGGGTCTCAGGGACCTATAAGGGTCCTGGGATGATACTTTGAGAACAGCTGCTTTAAAGAGACAGTTTTCCTCACTTCCTGCATACCCCCAAATGGGTTTCCTGGCAGCTGGGTGTACAGCAACACTATAGGGAACCTGCCTCCCTTCCACAACCCTTTCTCCTCCCAGGAGAAATCCAGGACAAAGTCTGAGGGGGCTTTACACAGAAAACAAATCTGCTCCTACAAATATTTCTCCAGTCCCCGAGGATTCTTTGCCCAGCTTTACACTGTGCTCGTTCCCAGGGAGGACAATGTACTAAAGCAGCTGTTTAAACACCAGAGACTACCTGCCCCTAGAGACCCAGGACAACCTCCAGAGAAGTGCCGTATGTTTCTATTAGTCAAGTAGCTGTCTTTGTATATACTTTAATTCCTCATACCCCATGTGAAGAAGTCACATGCCCAACCAAGAATTGGGGAGTCACCAAAGGCTATTCATCCTTTCCAAGCAGAGGAGAGGAAAACTGCTTCCATTGAGGTTCCTCTATGGTCCCATTAGCCTACAGTCTCTTTCTGATTTTTGTGACTGTTTGTAAGGTGATTCCAAGGGAGTGGGGTTGTGAAAGAGCAGCAAATGTGCTAATTCCTAACACACCTTCAGTAAAGATTAAAGAATTATGTCATTGAAAATAAAGTACTGGACTTGAGTCTAGGAGTCAAGAGTCCAGGAATCAGGAGAAACTGAATTCAAATCCTGAGGCAGATGCCTCTTTGCTGGGTGATGTTGGAAAGTCCCTTACCTTCTGTTGAACCTTAGTTTTCAAATCTTTAAAATAAAAATAGGGGTGGACTAGATGGTCCTCAAGATTTTTTTTTACCTCTAAATCTATGATTCTACAAAATAAACTTATACCCTAGCTCATAACTCATGATAGCCCTGGGCTGAATCACTAAATGGAGAACTAGGGATCTTCAGCTTGGAAAAGTGAAGCACTAGGAGGAACATGATACCTCTCTTCAAGGACCTAAAGGCTATAAAAGGAATTTGACTTTTTCTTTTTGGTCTTAGGGGAACCAAGAGCAAGAGACAGAAGCTACAAAGGCCTAAATTTAGGTTTGATATCAGGAAAACCTTCCCAATATTTTGTCAAATGGGCTGCCCTAAGAGGTGGTAGGGTCTCCTTATTGGAAGTTTTCAAGAAGAGGCTGAATGATCATTTGTTAGGTGAATTGTCACAAGAATATTTTTTGTAATAGAAGGTAGACTGGATATCCACTGAGATTCCTTCCAAAGCAGAAATTCTTTGATTTGGTATGACTGTGCATAGTGGGGGGCAGTGGGGAGGGCATCTGACGAACTAGGTGAGGAGCAAGTGGGTGGAACAAAGAAGTGGGGAAAGCAAATCATAATAAAGGATGAAGGTATCTTTGGAGACTCCATTCTTTCAGAGTCTGTCTTCAAGCCAAACCAGTTTCTCATACTAACACTAAGCATAATTCATAGAAAACTTCACTTGACAACCACTTGTAAATATAATTTTAATTAAACTCATGTAGAGAGCCTAACATAACCTAAGCCATTCTTTGTTTATTTTCATCATCCTCCCTCTCTCTGTGTCTGTCTCCCCATCTTTGTCTCTGTCTCTGTGTTTTTGTCTGTCTTTATCTTTCCCTCTTTTCTCCACCCCTCCTCCAAGTATGAGAGCAACCATTGAAATCTCTCTCTTTAAGGTCAGTCTAGGAAAAAAATCTCACATCTCCTAAGAAGCATTGAGTCAATGCCTATTTAATTCTCCAATTCAACAAAACCCAGGAGCATTAGCTGCCCTTAAATTGACAGTATAGTTTTCTATCAAAAAATTCTCACAATACAAACTGTACATTCTGGGAATTGGTCTTGACTTATATCAGGGCTGTCCAAAATGCGGCCCGCACCACATGCAGCCCACAGTGCAATTTATGTGGCCTACTTACAAGCAAAGAAATTTACATAAATGCTTTAGTAAAGGAAGCTGAGCTACCACAGAGCTCTCACTAAAATGGCAAATCAAAATATATGGTCTATTGTTTCAATAAAAACCTAGGGTTGGATAGCCCTGACTTATATGAAATATAAATAAGCAAGTTTAAGTAAAAAAAAAGGGCATGGAAAAGCATGGAAAGGGCATAGTGTGGAAAACCATCAAAGACTAAGATAGAACGGATATCAGAATATGAATAATCAGAATATCAGAGCTGGAAGGGTCTTTCAAACATAGAATGGCAGAGCTGGAAGGAACCTTAGATCAACTTTTCCCAAACCCATCATTCTTCAGATGGCTTCTCAGCCAATGAAACCATTTGTATCCCCATGCTTAGGTTTGTTCCAATACTTAAAAGTGTCGAAATTTGGTCAATAATCCTTGTCTCGGTTTCTACTATATGACCTTGTTTTCTCTGTGGACAAATCTTCTGGAGAAAACTATATAAAGAACATCACCAAATGTCTGGAGATAGTTCTGATTATTGGGAATAAGGCTGGAGGAGCTATATTTTAATTGGCTAGCTCATCCCAGTTTAGGCCCTCATTACCACTCATTCTCACTACTGAAATAGATCCCTAGACCGATCCTTAGATTCCTTCTCAATTCCATTCTCTGCATGGTCACCAAAGTAATCTTTCTCAAACACAAGCCTGACTCTGTCACTCTCCTACTCAACAAACTGTAATATGGTAAGGGAATGAGTATATATCACCTACTATGTGCCAGGCACTTTGCTAAGCAATTTTTTTACAATTATCTCATTTGGTCCTCACAACAACCCTAAGAGATAGGCACTATTATTATCCCCAATTCATAGTTGAGAAAATTGAGACAATCAGAGGTTAAATGACTTGCCCAGGGACATACAATTAATTAGTATCTAAGACCAGATTTGAACTAAGGTCTTTCTGGTTTTAGGCCCAACACTCTATCCACTGTCCTACCAGCTGCTCCAGGATGACCCCACCTATTATTTTTAAAATAATATATAAACTCCTCAGTTTCCCACTTAAAATGCTGCTTAACTGCAAAGCTAATCCTCTTTTTACACTGCATTCTAATTAAATTGTTCTGCTATTCCTCTAACTTAGAATTTAACCTCTTGCCTCTTGGTGCTTTGAATAGGCTACTGTGATCCATTCCTGGAATGCATGGCAGCACCCTTTTGTCTCTGGCAACTTTTAGAATTCCTAACTTCCTTTGAGACTGAGTACCTTTGTCATCTCCTGCAATAAGCCTGCTCTCTTCGTCTTCAAATTATTTATTTTACTTATTTATTTTATTTGCTTATTTATTGTATCCCCCATAAATAGAATGGAAGCTCCTGGAGAAGAGGAACCGTCTTTCATTTTGTCTTTGTATTTCCAGCATTTAGCATGGTGTCTTAGACATAGTGGGTACCTAATAAATACTTGTTTGGATTGGATTGGATTAAATTCCCAAGTTACTTTAGGGTAATATTGTTGCTACCTTAGTCATTCCCCTAAACCTGGCTTAAAATAAGCAACCATGTGTAACCCAGTAACCATAAAATGATCAGAAAGCTCTTACTATGTCTATATGACATCATTAAAACTATCTGCAGCCTTTGAGAAATTTTGGAAAAGATTCACAGCGGTACATCTTACTGCTTTAACCATATTCAATAAACCTCTCTTGGAGAAGAGTCCTGGTATCTGGCTTTCTTCAACATTGGGTTGCTGCTGCTTTTCACAAACAAGACTGCATAAACATGTGCAAAGTTGTGCCAACAACCGAACTGCTCTCGCCCCTGTGGTTGTGAGTTACCTGAGTGGCCCCAACCTGACGAACAGGCAGCTGGGATCCAGGCCTGCCTTGCTTCCTGAGTCACTTTCTCATCTTTCCAACCTATCCACTAGGAAATGGGTTCTGTCACAGCAGGTCTGGAGATAGTATTGGTATTATGGAAAGATCTTTGATTTTTGAGTCAGAAGTAGCCCTGGTTCAAACCCTGACTGCTACTTACTGTCTGTATAACCTTTGGCAAGCCACAAATTCTCTGGCCTTAAGTTTTTTCATGTAAAAATAAGAAGTGCAGCTTAAATAGTGCGTAAGGTCTATTACAGCAATAAATCCTATGTAGTTGTAGGGTTGTCTCACCATCACTTGGTAAGACTAGGAAGGACATGCGCACAAAGATGTTATATGGTGATCAGTCCCAAACTAAGATGGATTTTGTAATTCAGATCATCATCACTTTCATTTTTTAATATATTTTATTTTTCCCACTTACATTTTAAAACAAATTTTTAACATTTGAGGCTTTTTTAAAGGTTTTTATTTCCAAATTCCATCTCTCTGGCCCTCCCTGCCTTCCCTCTCCCCTCCCTGAAATAGGCTATACATGTGTAATCATATGAAACATTTCCAGATTATTCATTTTGTACAAGATGCCTCGAATTAAAAAAAGATGAAAATAGTAGATCCACATCACCTTTAGAAGATATCACTGAATTATTAGTTTTACTTAAGTGTTATAATTTGTTTTAGAAGAGCTCTCATTAAGTGAGAGCAATCTGTTATTATTGCTGAGCCACTTTAATTGTGTCTGACTCTTTGTGACCCCATTTGGGATTTTCTTGGCAAGGATACTGGAATGCTTTGCCATTTCCTTCTCCAGCTCATTTTATAGATGAGGAAACTGAGGCAAACAAGGTTAAGTGACTTGCCCAGGGTCACCCAGCTGGTAAGCGTCTGAAGTCATATTTGAACTCAGGTCTTTCTGACTCCACGCCCTGTGCTCTACCCACTGCACCACCTAGCTCCCTGTAGATGCAGGTAATATAAAAAGAAAACATATTAATATAATTGAGAGTAGCCAAACAAAGACAGCGATAGAGATCATCTAGCCCAAAGGTTCTTAACTTGGGGGTCCATGAACTAGATATTTTAATTGGTCATTATATTTTAATATGATCAGTTTTCTTTGTAATCTTACCTTTTCATTTTGTACATTTTAAAATATCATTCTTAGCAAGTGTGTCTGGATCTGACTCAAGTTTTCCCCTGGTACTTTAGGTTCAAGGCTGGAACAAAATAAGATACTTGTACATCATTCAACATATTACAAAAGAAAATTTACTCAGTTACAGGAGAATAAGAATACTAGGGCCACCTTATACATGTTTCAGATGAGGGAAGCTTCTTTGCTTGACTTGTCCATCATGATCTACCAGCCAAGCATTAGAGGGCCCCGGAGTTCCTCAAGACTACTTGTACTCTGGCAACCAGGAAATGAGGCCAGCAGCCTGAAACTTTAGTCCTCTGAACCAATCAAATCTTGAGGATGGTTTCAATACTTATGCAGGAAAAAAAATGGATAAATTTTCACGGAGGGAGAAGTTATGATATAGATTCTAATACAGAAAGGATCCTTGGGCTTCACCAGACCAGCAAAGGATACAAAAAGATGTTGAGAATAAATGTTCTAGTCCATTTCCTTCATTTTATGGATCAGAACGGAGGACCAGAGGCATAAAGTGATTTGCCCAGCACTGCCCAATTAGTTAGTGGCAGACTAGGATCTAGAAGCTGGATATCCAGTGTTTATTTTTTTTTATACCAAACTGCCTCCCACATTACATAATGAGCTAAAATGTGCTGTTCCCCCTTTTCTCATGGTCCTGGTTCTACCCACTCCATAAATAAATTTATGATTAGGTGTTAATGGGTGGCTATGCCATAATACAGTTCCCTTCCTAGAGAGCACTGTCCGTTTTAGCATTGACTGCTTGTACTATAAGCCAAACTAGATTACCTAATGGGAGAATTTCAAGCTGATAGAAGAGATATTTGTGGATAGAGGCCTCTTCCTGATGTTCCTGAAATCATACTGCCCAGATGGCTGCCCAGTCTTTTACCACAGGGTCGGGCTTGTGTATGTGACCTACGTGCATTAAAAAATCTAACCAGAAAACTATGGAGAGAGTTTACTACTATAAATAATTTTTCCTAGGCTATTTTTCTTTTTTTTTCTTAGCTGCATAAAAACTCCATAATGAAATCTAGCATTACAGAGATAACTACTATACATTGTAATTACTTAATTTTACCAATGGCTTGAGAAAGCCATATTTTGCTTGAGAAAGAAGTAATTTCTATATTTCACAGAGTAATTTAAAAAAACTTGCAAAATTTATAATACTTGAACACATCAGAACTTACACCAAGAAAGCTCATAGCTTCTAAGTGAGATTCAATTAAATGGCATTTTAGGATATAACACTTAAAACTCATTATAGGAGATTGAAAGCAATCCTTTACCCTTAGTCAAAAATAGAACACTGACAAGAGAAAAAGAAAAGACCATAGAATCTACCTTGCACTCATCCGAAGTCTGATGTCCAACAATCTAGTCACCCATCATTGATGAAAATGAATGAAATACTAAATACTAGAATCTGCTATACTTGCCTCACGTGGGCAGGGAAGACATAGATTTTTTTTTTAATTGGAACAATTCCCTTTAAAAGAGTAAGTGATATTTTTAGGGCGTAAAAATGGATGAATTTACAATGTACCTACTTTGTATTTAATTGAACGTGTTCACATTCCCTCAATACAATGTGAGCTTCTTGAGGTCATTTCCTATGTAGTTCTGTAACTTAGAACAATGCCGAGTAAATAATAAATACTTTCAAAAATTCTTGAATTGAAATAAGACAGGATTCAAAAAATTAATTCTTTCAAATGATACTCTCCTCTTCAGTTGTTTACCTTTTGGTGTTTGCAAAGAAATATCTTTGAGGTGATGTAAATTCTGTTCCTTCTTTCTTCAGTCAATCCTTCTAAAATATTTATACATTACTATGTATGTAGTATTATGTAGTATATATTACTATACATGTGCTCAGCATCTTACTTGAAACTGTGGAAAGGCACCAAAGAAATAAATTTATCATCTATCTTTCTATATTAAATACCAATTCCTTTCTGAAGTCTTACATTCATCCCAATCAGAAGACATTTTCCTATCTCAAATTCCTTTAGTACTTAGTCTATGTTTTTGCAGTAATAGCTATATTCTCCCTTGTCTTTATGAATTTTTTTTTGGAAAACATGGAGCCATAGCATGGATGAAGTAGAAGGTCCCTTAATGTTGTCTAGTCATAGAAGTTTACTGTGACTAGAGTGTAGACTCATAGGACCCTAGATTTAGAGCTGGGAGTTACCTCACAGATCTTGGGAGCACAGATTTAGAACTGAAAAGGTTCTCATTTCTCAGAGCATAGTACAGTTTAAGCAGGTCTAAATTTTACTCCATAAAACTGAGTGACTGACTGACTTAGATGACTGACTCCAGGACCAAGAGAAAAATCCTCTGTTTGGCATCCAAATCTCTTCACAAAATGGCCCCCTCCTGCCTTTCTAATTGTCTTTCACCTTTTTCCTGGCCAATGAGTAACTCTGCAATCCATTACGCTGGCTTTCTTGTCGTTTCTTGAACAACACAATCCATCTCCCCACTCTGAGTGTTTCCATTGACTATCCCCCATACCTGGAATTCTTTCCCTCATTATCTCTGCCTACTGGCTTCCCTGAATTCTTCAAGTTAAAATCTCACCTTCTAAAGGAAGCCTTTCCCAATCCCTTTTACTTCTAGGGCCTTCCTTCTATTGATTATTTCCAATCTACCCTATATATAATTTGTAATTTTTTTATATCTTGCTGTTTCCCCCATTAAACTATGAGCTCCCTGATGATAGAGACAGTCTTTTGCCTTTCTTTGTATCCCCAGCACTTAACCTCAGGTCCAACACATAGTTAGCACTTAATACGCTTAATACAAGGACACATAGCTGGCTTATTGACTGACTGACTATTAAGTTCAAGGAGGCTCATCACTGTCATGTTGGCCACCAGTTGAGTAATACTTTTAGTCACGATTACTCATAAAAATATCTTCAGAGGTATGGAGAAGGTTGTAATCTCTGTCAGTGGAGAGGTTGTGTCTGTGAAACAACACGTGTACAACCCACTGGGTTGAAAACCCAAATTCTTAAAATATTAAAATATTCTCTCTCAATACATGGTTATGTCTGTAAATCAAAACCAGTCAAATTAAATTGCCCTGAGCCTAACTTAGCACGTCAACTACGTTCCAAAAGTTTGTTTTTCAGTTGTTTTCTTAAACCCATTTTCCCATGTAAACAATGTTTCTACTAATAGTAAGAAGATGTTAGGATAGAAGGTCCTTTGATTATATCTAGTTCAAACCACCTCTCCTACCCTCCCCAAAGAAACTCAGACTTGTAGATGTTAAGTAAGTTGCCCAAGGTCACAGAGGTAGCAAAGCTGCAATTCAAACTCAGATGCTCTATTTCCTACCTTAGTACTCCTTCCACTATACTGGGGCAATTAGGTGGCACAGTGGATACACTGGATAAAGCAGCAGGCCTTGAGTCAAGAAGATGAGTCCAAATCCAGTTGTAAACGCTTACTATCTGTGTGACCCTGCACCAGTTACTTAACCCTGTTTGCCTCAGTTTCCTCATCTACAAAATAAGCTGGAGAAGGAAATAGAAAACCACCCTAGTATCTTTGCCAAGAAAACTCCAAATGGGTCATAGAGAGCCAGACACAACTGAAATGACTAAACAACATCACACCACTTTCATATTTAGTACTATTTAAGTTCTATGACATGTTAAATATGTCTCCAGGAATAGAGTTAAACAGATTTCTATTTCATGGTTTCTATTGGAAAACGTGCTACAAGTGGGAATTCCTGACACCAGGAATATATATCACCATCCTCCTGGCAGTTGCCATTCAGTCCTCCATGGGGAGAAAAAGTGGTATAAGAGATGGGACTGAACTTAGAGTCAGGAAGTTTGTTGTTGTTCTGTCATTTCAGACCTGGTTTCAGACCCCACCTCAGATACTTACTAACCATGTAAAGATTGACAAGTCATTTAACCTCTCTATTCCAGCCTGTAAAGACTAGTAGTCTGCTGCTTTTGGCACAGCATTGACTCATTTGTCATATGGAAATGGCCTAGCATAGTGAGAACCAACCTCATCTTGGAATTCAGATACCTGAATACTGTGATGCTATGAATGCTGTGTTAAATTGAGCAAATAACTAATTATCTCTTAGCATTAGTTTTCTTCATCTGAAAGGAGAGGGCTACACTTGGTAAGTTCTAAGGTTTCTTCCATCTCTAAAGTTCTACCATTTTAATTCTGAGATTCTCTATACACACCAAATCAAGTCCACAAATATTTATTAAGCACTTACTTCTGCCAGCTACTGTGCCAGGGATACAAATATGAATAAAAAGAAAGAAATTCTCAGCCTTTCAGGAGTTCACATTCTAATAGAGGAAGACAACACCGAGAAGGGAGGGTGGGGAGAAGGGAGGGAGGAGAGAGGGAGGGAGGGAAGGAGCTGTAAAATGGTCAGGGGTAGGAGGAGAGGAGAAATGTTCCTGTATAGAAGGAATAGTTGCAAAATCTGGATCAAGGATGGCTTATCTGGGCCCTTCCTTAAGATAATATCAGACACAGTCCTAGCCATCCGTTAAGGTGCCACCTTTATGTACCAACAATTACCTGAAAATAGCCATTTAGTTAGAATGGTCTAGAATTCACAGGATTCTAATAACTATGAAGGTGAAGTAATCCAACTGCCGCATGAACTATATTCATAAAACATGAATTCCTTCCATAGAATCCATTCACTAATGGTCACCTAGGTTCATTGAAAGAACTCCAGAGTATCTACCTGCCAAGATACACCCAGGGAATATATGAAGAAAATTACAAAACATTCTTCACACAAATAAAAACAGATCTAAACAATTGGAGAAATATTGATTGCTTATGGGTAGGCTGAGCCAACATAATAAAAATTACAATTCTACCTAAGTTAAATTACTTATTCAGTGCCATGCCCATCAAGCTACTGAAAAATTATTTTATAGAGCTGGAAAAATTAATAACAAAATTTATTTGGAAAAATAAAAGATCAAGAATATCAAATGAATCAATAAAAAATGTGAAGAAAGATGGACTAATAGTACCAAATTTCAAACTATACTACAGAGCAGTAATCATCGAACAGATGCAGCCATTCCAGAGAGCAATTTGGAACTATGCCCAAAGGGCTATAAAAATGTGCATCCCCTTTGACCCAGAAATACCACTTCTAGGGCTGTGTCCTAAATAGATCACACAAGTGGGAAAGGGACCCATATGTACAAAAACGTTTATAGCAGCTCTTTTTATGGTAGAAAAGAATTGGAAATTGAGCAGATGCCCATACATTGGAGAATGGCTAAACATGTTGTGGTATATGAATGTGATAGAATATTATTGTGCTATAGGAAATGCGGAAGATATGGACTTCATAATAACCTGGAAAGACCTACATGATATGATGCTGAGTGAAGGGAGCAGATCCAGAAGAACATTGTACACAACAACAGATATATTGTTTCTGTGATGACTACCTTTGATAGACTAGGCTCTTCTCAGCAATACAAGGTTCAAAGACAGCTCCAAAGGACTCATGATGGAAAGAGATATCTACCTCCAGAGAAAGAACTGTGGAATCTGAATGCAGACTGAGACAAACTATTTGCTCTCTCTTTTTTTTCTCTTCTTTTTTGGCTTTGTTTCTTCTTTCTCATGATTCATTCCATTGGTCATAATTCTCCTTTACAACTTGACTATTGTGTAAATAAGTTGAATGAGAAGGTATATGTAGAATATATATTGGATTCCATGCCATCTTGGGGGGAAGAGGAGGGAAGGGAAGAAAATTTGGAACTCAAAAACTTGTGGAACTGAGTGTTGTAAACTAAAAATAGAAAATCCAAAAAAAATTTTTAAAAACCAGTAATCATCAAAACAGTCTGGTACTGACTACTAAAGAATTGGAGATCAGTGGAATAGATTAGGTACACAATACACAGTAGTACATGACCATAATAATCTAGTTTTTGATAAACCAAAGATTCACACTTTGGGCATAAGAACTCACCATTAGTCAAAACCTCCTGGGAAAACTGGAAATGAGTTTGGAAGAAGTTTGGAAGGTATAGACCAACATCTTATATTATATACCAAGATAAAATCAAAATGGATAAATGATTTAGACATGAATGGTAATAACATAAGCAAATTAGGAGAGCATGGAAAAATGTACCTATCAGATCTATGGATAAGAGAAGAATCTATGACCAAACAAGAGATAGAGAAGATCATGGGAAATAAAATAGATAATTTTTATTACACAAAATTAAAGAGGGTTTGCACAAACAAAACTAATCAGCTAAAATTATAAGGAAAACAGAAAATGGGGGGGATTTACAAGTTTCTCTGATAAAAGTCTCATTTCTCAAATATATAGAGAATTAAGTCAAATTTACAAAAATACAAGCCATTTCCCAAGTGATAAATGGTCAAAGGATATGAATAGGCAGTTTTCAGAAGAAGTCAAAGTTATCAATAGTCACATGAAAAAATGCTCTAAATCACTATTGATTATAGAAATGCAAATTAAAACAACTCCAAGATACCACCTGACACCTGTAAGATTGGCTAACATGATTAAAAAGGAAAATGACAAATGTTGGAGGAAATGTGAAAAAACTGGGATGTCACTACTTGATCTGTATTCTAAAGAGATAAAGGAAAAGGGTGTTTTAACAACCCAGCTAGCAGCTTCTGTGGGGGCGTAAGATCTCCCCCACAGCTAGCACCCAGGAGGCTGCTGGGACGCCGGGAAAGCACAGGTTCTTTTTATCTGCTTAAACAAGGAAAGCACGGTGAAGGGGTTGACCAGCTTACTTTAATCCAGCATTCAGTTAGCATACAGACAACATTCATTTAGTTCAGGGGAAAAACGCCAGCATTCAGTTAGCATTCAGTTGGTTCAGGGGAGCATACACACAAGCATCAAGAGATATACTTCAGGGGAGAAAACCAGCACCCTGAGGTACAGAACATTCATTTAGTTTGGGGGGGAAAGAACCAGTACCCCAAACCTCAAAACCAAAATACAAACAAATTACAAATATCAACAGACAGACCCAGTACAATTCATAGTTACCAACATCTGGGCTCAGCCCAAGAGCAAGGGCTGGCCCAGAGTCACCCTCGCTCCCCACAACTGAAAAGGGGCTCTTCAAGCTGTCCTCTCCCCTCTTATAGAGTTTTTGACATCACCAAGTGCCGTCTGAATGACCAGGGCTGATTGGTTCTTGAGTTGGCCCCTCCCCCTAGCGTAGACTAGGTTAACACCCAACAGGGCATGGCTCTGGAGTTAACACCTCCCCTCAGCCAGCCCCATGACTCATCACACAGGAAGTTCTCTGCTTCCTGGCATGGTGTCTGGGCTTCCTGTCCCAGAAGAGGAGCAGCAGACCCAGCAAGACACAATGAGGTAAACTGAGCCACCCAAAGAAAACAAAGGCCATTCTGGTTACAAAGGCAAAGGGACCTATTTGTACAGAAAATAATTATAGCAGCTCTTTTTGTGGTGGCAAAAAATTGGAAATCAAAGCAATGCTCATCAACTTTGGAATGGCTGAACAAGTTATGGTATATGATTGTGATGGAATACTGCATACTATAAGAAATGATAGGTGGGATAGTTTCAGAAAAACCTGGGGAAACTTACATGGACTGATGCAAAGTGAAGTGAGTAGAACCAGAAGAACACTCTATGCAATAACAGCAATATTGTTAGGATGATCAACTGTGAAAGACTTAGCTACTCTGATCAAGAAAATGATCTAAGACAATTCCAAAAGACCTATGATAAAAAATGTTATCCACCTCCAAAGAGAGAATTGATGAAATCTGAGAGCAGATTGAAGAATATTTTTGGCATTCTTTATTTTTCTTGTTTTTGAATGTATGTTTTCTTTTGCAGCATGACTAATATGGAAATGTTTTGCATGACTTCACAAGTATAATCAATATCATATTGCTTGCCTTCTCAAGGACTACAGGAGGGGCAAGAAGGAGGGAGAGAATTTGAAAGTCAATTTTTTAAATGAATGTTAAAAAATTTGTACACATATTTGGGAAATATTTAATGAAATAAAGAAAAAATATTTTTTAAAATCTTAAATCATTACCCAAAATAAATAAATAAATAACTCCAGAGATTGGGGGAAGGAGGGAGAAGAAAAAAAGGATACTCACTACCTCCCATGACAGTCAAATCTATCTTTTGGATAGTTCTAATTATTAGGGAGTTTCCTTATATTCAACTACAATCTTCCTCCTTGTAACTTCAACATGAACGAGAAATAGTCTCAAAGTGCTTTATTAGATATGCAATCTAAGCTACATCTAAACTTCCATGTCATAAGATTCTCCTTCCAAACCACAGGGCAGGCATTAAGCACCTCCAAAGTCATTAGGATAGAACAGAGGAAGACACAGATGGATAAAAATGCCTCTGATTCTTCCCACTGGGTCACACCATTACATACAATATGCATTGTAGGAAAGGTTGTGGGCCATTGGCAACTCTGCCTTTCCCCATTCGTGAAAGGCTTACCTAAATCAATTCTTTCACTATTAGTCCTAATCAAGCAAAAGCTAGTTCACAGCTATTCTGATATCCATTAGCAACAGAAATCATCCTCCCAATTCCTTATTCTAGCTAAATGCCACCTAATATGGTGGAAATGGCAATGGAATTAATTGCTAAACAGTTTCAACTATTTCCTTATACCACCAATTTTGTTGGATTCCACAGTTCCCTAGGATCTACATAGTATCCTGGGTGAATCTCTAATGTAGCTTAAGGAGACAGCTGTGCCTCTTCTATCCTCTTTCTCACTACTATGCTGACACCATTTTGGCTGCTTTCTTCTGGATGTGTTCCAAGCTGTCAATGTCCTTCTTAAAATATGGTGCCTAAAACTGTGCAAAATACTCCATCTGGGGTTTGTCTAGGGCAAGGGACAGCAAGACTATCACCTTTCTTGCTATGAACTCTATACATCTATCAATGAAATATATAGCTTTTTAGCTGCCACTTCAAGTCATTGCCTTGTATTAAGCTTACAACAATCCACTAAAACCTTCAAGTCTTTTTTCAATGACAAAATTTCAATCTCCTGGTCTTTTGCATATTAAAAAGTTAGATCTATTCTACATTTTCTCCATCTTACTCTTATGCCATCAGGTTTTCTTTGAAGCCAAATATAGAACTTTACATTAATTTTTATCATACTTGATTTGACCCGTAGTTCCAGTCTGAACGGATCTTTTCAGATCAACATTTTATCATCTAATGTGTTAGATAACCCTTACGTCATTGACAAATCTAACATATTTATTATTTATGCTTCAATCCAAGTCACCAATATAATGTGGATCAATAATATAAGAACCTTCCTTCTCTTCCTATTTTCTTTCCTAGGATTTCTATTACAAACATTTATTAAATGCATATGTTGTATAAGGCAGGACTGGTGTGGGAGGAGAAAGAAAGAAAGAACAGAGTTCAAAGCTCCCCTTCTCTGCCATTTGTATCAACGCTGCTCTTTTAATCAATTATTTCTTAAAAACCTGCTATGGGGCTGGCATTATGCAAGGCAGCTAATATACAAAGACAAAAATTACAGTCCCTGACCTCAAGAAACTTACGTTCTACTCAAGGAGATAACTATATAGGTCTATAGATAGATAAATGTATATAGATATGTATACAGATAAATATATAAAAAATTAATTCAAGGTAAAGGACAGGGCATTAGGAACTGAGATCAGAAAGGCTTTATGTAGAAGATGTTATTTGAGCTGTTTCAAATGAAACAAATGATTCTAAGAAGTGGCGGGGGGCAGGCAGCCAGTGCTAAGTCATGGAGATGGGAAATGGAGTATTGTGTGTGAGGAGCAATAAGAAGGCCAGGCTAGCTGCAACGTAGAGCTTAGGAAGGCAGAAGAAAGTTCTGTATAACAAGATTGAAAAAGACAAGTTGAGACCAGGTTGTGAAGTCTTTAAAATCCAAAGAGTGGAGCTTATGTTTGATCCTAAGACCAACAGAAAGCCAATGGTGTTTAATGAGTACAGGAGGGACACAGTCAGATCCATGCTTTGGAAAAATCATTTCCATAGCTATGTGGAAGACAGATGAGAGTATCAAGAGACTACAGGCTGGAGAACCTGGTAGGAGACCATTGCAATAAGCCAAGAAAAAGGTGATGAGCCTTTAAACTTGAGTGGTAGTTTTGTGAGTAGAGGACAGAAGCAAGAATACTCCCAGAAAAAGTATTGGTTACCTCTTGCATTTATCTAGCAGAATTTCCTCATAAATCTTTTCACTCAATAATAGCTCCCACACCCAAAGCCTCATTCTGATATTTCTTCACAGCCCCATTTGTCTAATGAAATATCCATGACATCTTGAGTATACTATTCCTCTGAAATTTAGTTGAATCATACTTCTGTTTGTTGTATTCTTGAAGACCTCAGGAACAACTCCCTGATCTTTCTACAAAGTTCAAGTGAAACAGAGAAGAAGAGGTTGGCATGGTAGATGAGAGAAAGAGAGACGGAGACAGAGAGACAGAGACAGAGAGACAGAGAGAGACAGAGACAGAGAGAGACAGAGAGAGGAGAGAGGGGGGAAGAAGGAGGAGACAAAGAGGTGGGGGATAGAACTCTTCTTAACTACTACCCCAACACCCACCCCACCTCTTGAAAGCAGAAAGGCTATCCAAAGAGCTTATGGGGATGGGAGAAAGCAGAGAAGGGCAACATGGTATAATGGAAAAGGAAGTGGATCTATAAGAGGGACAGGGTTTACCCTGTGTATGTCACTTTCCACCTATGTGATCTTAGACAAGTTTCTTAACCTCCCTGCCTGTCTCTTTCATAATCTATAAAATAAAGAGGTTTGACTAAGTGACCTCTGTGATCCCTTTCAGGTCAAAATCTGTGATCCTGTGATCCTGGGAGCCAGGACAGGAGCAAAGAATATCTCTAGCTGATAGGAGGCCATATCGCTATGGTTCCTTACTCTGAAGTCCATCAGCTCCTAACTGCACCATCACTCCAAAGTACTTAGTCCCTTTGTCTCACCATTTTCTCATGAAAATCTTGTTACACATAATGATTAGGTTTAATGGCACTATTAATATGATACTGCACTTCAGGTAAATTATAGGTTAAGTATACTTTTGCAGGGCAGCCTGGAAACCTAAGCACCCTCTAAAGCATTATTTCTATGGGAAATGAAGTTACATGTTCCAAAAAATAGACTTCTATATCAACTTTTGGAACACAAGATGTTTGAAAAAGCTGGTAATGGTCTCTGTGGAACCTAAATCAGAGACCAGCTAGGAACTAGAAAATCGTCCCATCCTATTCACCATGTCTGAGACAAACAACAGATATCCAGAAGCTCCAGTCATCCTACTCATATGCTATTTGGAGTAACCATAAGTTATGGTTCTATGTCTGATTTCTCTGTGCTCCCTACAATCATACTGTAGAGAAAGGGTCCTTGACCTTTTTCATGTTGTGAATCTCTTTGGCAGACTGGTACAGTCTATGCACTCCTTGTCACAATCATAGATTGTTATCTACATTCAAAATTGGGGAAATGCTAAATTTTAGTTAGAAGTCAGCAAAAATACAGATGTATTTTTCCTAGTTCACAAACTCCCTAAAATGTATCCACAAACCCCTCAGAAGTCTATGTATCCTAGATTCAGAACTCTTGGTATAGAGACAGAAAATCAGGAAGACTGTATTTTCATTCTCATTCTGCCACTGACTAATTTGTTTAACATTGGGCATGTCCATGAGTTCGTTTCCATAACTATAATATTAAGGAATTTGAAATTTTTAACTGAACACGACACAGTAGAAAGAGCATTGAATTTGGAATGAGAAGATTTGTGTTCAAATTTTTGCTCTACTACTGGTGGTATGACCTTGGGAAAAATCAGTTTGCTTCCCTAGAATTCAGTTCTGTCCTTTGTAAAATAAGTGGGTTGGACTAAATCATCCCCAGGATCCATTCCAACTCTAACATTCTGTAATTCTGTGTTTCTGTGAAACGTTTATTGAGCATCTACAGTACTATGTACAAGGCATCGGGGATCCCGAGATGAAAAACAACACAGTCCCTCACTCACAAGGGGATTTCAATCTCCTAAGTGGATGGGACATGTAAACAAATAACTGTTAGAAAATGATTAAGTGCATAAGAGAAGTCAGAGAGTAGCCTGAGAAATTCAAGGAGCACAGGATCACTGCCAGTTTGGGGATTATGGGAACAGGGAATGCCTGTTGGAGGTGGCAGCTAAGCTAATTCTTGAAGGAGGGGAAGAAGGTCAATAGTTGGAGCCTCAAGAGAGTAGAGAGGGTGCAGAGGTGCAAGGGGGTGAAAGAGGGAAGAGGGGAAGAAAAAAGGAGTTTGTTCCAAACATAATAAATTATGTGTGCAAAGTCATTGAATTAAAAAAGTGTAAGATGAGATCAGAGAGCAGTGAGAATTCCAGTGAGGTTACAGTGGAGCGTGAACAAAGAAGAGTACTATGAAATAGGGTTGTAAAGCTAGGTGGCCACATTGTGGAACTCCTTAAATTAAGAAGTTTGTATGGAGCTCCTTTTTCTCCAGCTACTCCTTTTTTTTAGCACGCTACTAATTTCTTTTCTTACAGAACTCCCTTAGTCTGATCTCAACAAGCACGTAGCATAGCATCTTTCACATTGTGTGTGCTAATAGTAACCTTGCCCTCATCCAATCAAAACTTTATAACACAGCCAGATGTATCTTCCTGTTGAAAATGCTGCTCTACAGCTCAAAGACTGACATAGGTCCCTATTGCCTACCAAATAAAATCCAATCTCCTTAGCCTGACATTCACAGCCTACAAAAATCTGCCTCCAACCTACTTTTCCAATGCTATCTCACACACTATCTTCATGCAGTTGTTGCTCCAGTTTTATTAATTGCCAATATCCAAACATGTCCCATGTTTCCCACCTCTATGCTTTTGCTTAAAGTGCTCCCTATGCCCAGAGTATTTCCAGTAAAACCTGGCCCAGGTTTTATTGTTTCACAGATGGATTTTTCTCCTGGCCTAGCAGATAAGGCTTTCTCAAGTTCCTGAGGGCTTAGGTAGACTTGACCTGTAGCTTGATGTTGACAGAGCTTGCTATTCCATCCACACACACCTGACCTACTTCTCCACATATGCCAAGGTCAACCTCAAAATGAAAGCTAATCAGATTCTCCACTACATTCACAGAACTGTGACACATTTTTATCTACTGAACCCCTCCAATTGCAGGCAGCCAGCATCATCAATAAAAACAGGTTGCAGAAATGCTCTGATGCTAGAGATCTGATCTTGAGCTGGCTCCTTTTCTTAGCAATATAGCTAGAGTATCCTTGTGTAGGGGGCAGCTAGATGGCACAGTGGATAGAACACTAGCCCTAGAGTTAGGAGGACCTGAGTTCAAATCTAGATTTTGGACACCTACTAGCTGTGTGATACTGGCTAAATCACTTAAACACTGTTTGCCTCAGTTCATCATCTGTTACATGAGCTGGTGAAGGAAATAGCAAACCATTCAGTATCTCTGTCAAGAAAACCCCAAATGGGTCAGAGAGTCAAACAAGACTAAAACTACTCAACGACAACAAAAATCCTTCTAGAAGACTATTGACCCTCTACTTATTACTGTATACATAAGTTTATATACATTCCATGGGGTCTTTTTCAACATGTTTGGGCCCAATAAATCAAGCATTTATTAAACATTTTCTATGTACTAGGCACTATGTCCAATATTAAAGAAATAAGGACAAAAAGCAAAACAGTCCCTGGCCCTAAGGAACTTGTAGTCTAACTGGGCATACAACCACATATGTATGTGTCAGTGTGTGTATGTGTGTATATATATATACATACATACATATATATGTGCGTATGCACAAATGTATGTGTGTGTTTATAGATGTATATATTTTATATGTCTATTTATACACGTACAAAAGATACGAGGGTATTTGGGGGGAAAGGTACTAGGATTTGGGGGTATCAGGAATGGCCTCATGTAAAAGATGGTGCTTGAAACTGCATGAACTGAGTCTTGAAGGAAGGAAACAGGACTTTAAGAGAGGAAGCTGAGGAGAGTGTGGATTCCAGGAATGGGGGAGAGGAGTGTGAAGGTACAGAGATGGGGTATGAAGAGCCTTGAGGAAGATCTAGAAGGGCAAACCGGCTGGACCATATCGTTTGTACAGAAGGGGTTATATGTGATTAGGATGAAAAGGCTCGTAAAGGGCTTTAAATGTTAATTAAGAGGAGTTCGCATTTGACCATAGAGGCAATAAGGAGCCATGGGAGTTTATCGATGATCAGTCTCAGGAAGATGGATCCTGTCTATGTGTTCTTGGAAGAATGGAGAACCATGATAGGGTACTCAGTTGGCCTATGAATGATTATGAGCAGCAGGAAAAAAGCATAAATCTAGCCTGATTTGGTCAGATTGCTTAAGATATCAGCCGAGAATTCACTGTGGCCCCAGATCAGGCTAATTTAGCTTGTATCTGACAGTAGGTTCTAGACACTCCCTTTACCTTTGCTTCCAAGGAAATCCACCTGGAGAAAACAGAGTTATCCTAACAAAAGTAATCTCCCAACTAATTTGACCTCATAGTTCTGTTAATCCTTTTATTCTCTGATCATGTTTTAATCTATTTTATATTTATTATTGTTTATTTCTTATTTCTACTACTAAACTTGATGTTCCTTGAAGGCAGGAAGCTTATCTTATCGATCTTTGAACTTCCTGTAACATCCAGCATAGTGATACGTGTTAAATATGTGATGTGATTAATAATTGTTAGATGAATGAATCTTTATTCAATGAAAAGACAAATGGATGTGCCATATTTGCTGGGGGCGGTGGGGGGGGGATGCAGTAGGGAAAACAGATTTACTCACCTAGGCTATTTTTTTTCTTCACTTAATTTGCATGTGTCCATTCTACCCTTTACCTAAAATTCATTTGCCCTACTCAGGTTCAATTAATTGTCACTGTTCTCCATTTCCAGAAAACCACAGATGCACAGATTTCTCACCTTTATTATACATACACGCATGAATGATTGCACACACATTTACTCCCTCAGTTATAGAGATATGTCTCATTATATACCAAGATGCACTGGGAGACAGTGGACACATCTCCATAATTGTCTCTAAATGATACCTAGTCTCAAATCTAATAGAAACCTTTAAAAATTATCATTTGATAAAGGATTAAGATGATGATGATGAAGAAGCTGTGACTACAGACAATTTCCCTTCAGTGACACATTCATCCCAATTTCCTATACCCTGTATTTTATAGTAGAGTTCTTCTTTCTGTTTGGTCTGAAATAAGCTATATATAATATACAATTGGTTTACAATTACATATAATCCCATTGATATTTTAATGAATCTAATAGAGTTCAAGAACAATGAATTACATAATTATTTAGGCTATCTATTTGTATGCCTGAGGGAATAAATATTTGATTATGGATATGTTCCCTTATGTGTAAAATTTTACAGGGGAAAATTGCTAGAGAAATCTCTCTCAATAAAAAGAGCACCAGGCAGAACAAAACTTGGCAAATGAATTAGTTCACAAAAGGTCAAAGAATATTTAAGGGAGCTTGCCAAGGTAAACATCATATGTTCAAAGAGAAAAGCTATTACTGAGGTAGCATTATGGAACTCAATCTCAAAGACTCTGACTTCCTCCTTTATATTCTCTTCTACCTCCTAACATATTTAGACTCTCACTGAAATCAGTCAAAACCCAGTTTCTATGTAGCTGCAGACCATAAGAACCTTGTGTGGTTCTTGATAGCCTGTGAGGGAATTGGCTTCTGTGACACCCCCAATGCTAATTCATCCTCTTAAACACCCCAAGTGACACTCAAAGCAAAAAAAAAAAAGTCCATAACCATTGGAGGTATCTCACAGCAGCATTTTATTAATGACCAAGGCATCTCCAACAGACCATGCAGCTTCCTGAAACCATCTGTGAGAAGCTGTTGGGCTCTGTCATCTTCAGCCATTTTTTCCAAACATGATGTTTAATTAGTGCCCACTATGATGGTGCAAAAGGCTTGGCAGCTTGTCCTCTCACCCCTGCTGTTTGGTGTGCTGCCTCATTAGCCAGCCCCTGTACAAGTGACCAGCCATCCAGAGCCAACAACCATGCCTTTCCCCACACTCCCTGCTGCCTACCCAAGCTCCCCACTCACTTGGTTTGAGGACCAGAGGGTCTCTAACTCATCCTAACATGATGTCGCTCGCTGATATCCACCTGAGCAGACATAGATGTTGCTGATGGGAAATGCTGCCTGGCGAGGAGGCTGGGTTGTGGGTGTAGGTATGCCTGAATAGGACAATGCTGTCAGCTAGACTGACATCTCATCAGGGCTGAGAAGGAGGACAGAGGCAGAAGAGGTAATCCATGCCTCCTGGGAGTTGTGCCTTAGATGCACAGGACATTTACTGGCTTGCTGGGCCAACACCACCCAGCCATGTCACTCTATGCAAAGGAAACTTCCAGACAAAATGCAAGAGCCCATCAGAAAGATGACTTCAGCAAGCAGACAAAGCCTGCATATTTGTCTCTTTAATGTAAAGCAGAAATGGACGCCTCTGTCACTTTCCTATTTTAAAACCCTAGGACCTATCCCTGAGCTAACCTAAGAAAAGGAAGGGAACCAGAAAGGGGAGATTGGAGGGGAGGGGAGTGGGGAGGCTTAGCTCAGACAAGAACTTTATTTAAGGGAAATAGCAGTGATTACTTCTCCTACCTTTCACAGCCAAATAAATATTTACTAAGTAAGGACACACAGCATACATTAAAATTAATGCTCCACACAGCTTTGGAAATGCCTGTCATATCTGTCAATGTTTCAATAGCTTCATGACTGCGGATAGTTCTGTTGTCTCGCAGTGAGAGCTGCCATCTTACCCATGCTCTCAGCAGGAGGCTCCTACTGATTACATAGCTTGAGTCAGGAGAAGGGTAGCTCAGACTATGAAAACTCCTGGGAGGTGGATAGTAAGGCTTCCTGAGGCTGGTAAAGGTGAGCTCTCTGACTTTTCTAAGTCCCTTCTGGAGCAGGATTTAGTGGTAATTTCAAATTTTTTTAAAAGGATGGGGATATAATAAGGATATCTATGCCCTAAAAATATTAATAAAAGAACACAAAAGTAACTCAAAAAAAGCTTTTGGTTAAACCACTGAGCTGTCTTCTGTGTGTCAAGTTTTCACAAACCCGTAGGTTTCAAGAAAGGAGGGTTTACTCTGGAAAGATACTGATGCAAAAGTTTCCCCCAAGTATCACCCTCCTGATGCCATAAGCATTTTTGAGTGTCAGGAATTTCATTTAAATCCCCTCCCCTCCTCCAGAAATAGTGTCAACTCTGATGCTAGTTAGCCTGGCTGCTAAATAATGGGATATTTAGGATACATAAGACACTTTCAAAATGTCAGTGATCTACCCTGAAAACGCACACTGATATTAGGAACTACACATTTTTAAAACTGTTACTCTTTCCATTGTCACCTTATTTCCTACAACTGTAATCATCAGAAGTTGGAAGCAAATTTGACCACCTACCAGGGGGCATGATAGAAACAGATCAGGATAGCTTCAGAAATGGAGAAGCTGAGACGTGAAATAAGAAAGAGGCATCCAACAGAGAGTCCTATGTTTTATGGTTGACTACTTTTTTCCAAATATTCAGAAATGAATAAGTGACATTCCTGAATTTGCTGGAATGTTCTCACTGAAATGTCTCTCTTCATTCCAGCTATGTTTTCACTATGACTCATACCTTGGGGTCCCTTTCCTCCAGCCCTGTGATATAAGTGGTCAGACAACACTGATTCCTGGTTTCCTGGTTCCTTTCTGTAGGAATAACTTGAGGTTTCTGTTGGGAAAAAAGTGAACTCGCCCTATCAAGGAATACGTTCCTCATGAAAGGCATCTAAAAATCAGAAGACATCCATCTCAAATGTCTTTTGGAAGATACCTGAGTACTTGAATCATTTTCATAACTTCTATATAAAATGCAAAAAAAAAAAACAAACAAACTCCTGTCACTTCAGAATAGTGTTTCCAAAATATGACCTTAAATAGCAGGGATTTTGGAACCAGTTCAGGATCTAAATACACTGTACAACAGGCATGTGATGTCTTCTAAGCCCAGAATCGTCTCAGCAAGTTTTCGTCCATGCTCTGCCATTGGTCCTCTCTGTTGCACAATCAGAATAAAGCACCTGAAGCCACAGTGTCTATAGGTGTAAAACAAAGTTTCGTGTGTTTGATATGTGCTTATACTCAATAAGCAAGAATGCCTGAAAGATTTCAAAATAATGAAGTATTCAATCCAATACATCAATATTTATTATATTGTATAAGTGTGAAGCACTGTGCCTGGTGCAGGGCATTCACATCCTCAAATAGATTGGTGATCTTACCAATGTGGATGACGACTAGCAAAGCCATCTTTGTCTACCACAATTTTGTATGACTCTTGCTCATGTCCCCTCATAAATTAGCCACGGAGGATTCACCCAACATTCTGGGGACCTTACTCCCTTTCTCCAAACTTTACAAGGATAACACTTAAACACATAATCCATCCACTAGGTAATTTCATTCTCGAGACCAATTTATCTTTTGTATTATATATTTTCCTGATAAGCACCTTTACTCTGGTGCTTTTCTCAAACTATCTTATGTTATATGATGCAGCCTGCTAACACCCACCATGTGCCTCTCCATTGCCCTCTGTATGACACTCGTTTTTAATTCTTTGAAGACTGTATTGTTCCATGACTCAGAGCCATATGACAGCACAAGAATTTTTTTGGTCTAGATGAGTGTTTTCATTGGTGTAGGGAAATCCCAACAAAAAAAAAATTCTCTACCAATGCTGATCAGCATTTAATTACTATAAACTCCTAGAAATAAAGGTCAGACTCTTTTTTCATGCCTTTGGTATTTTTCTGCCTTCAGATACCTTGAGAATCAATCTCCCAGTATTCTCACAATTGTCTCGCCTGCAGAATAGATTTCCTCTATGCACACTTGGTCTAGTCCTGCTGGTTTTCCCAATTTGGTTCTCCATTGTACCATTTTTACTTGCTCTCTAGGCATATTCTGGAAGTGTGATGTGACAGTCAAAATGCTGTGGTTCTACTGTACTCGATGGTGAAAAATTGATTATGAAAATTTTTTAAGATCTTTCCACTTTTCTACTTCTTATTTTGAGGATAAAATGAAGATAATATTTGTGAAGTGCTTTACTTTGAGAAGGTATTCTTTCTCCTACTGCTTTGTACTTTATTTCTAAGAGATCCAAGCAGTTTTCTTTTAAGATTTCTTGATATATGATGCCTAGGATCTTTTTTTTGGTTATGGCATTCAGATAGTTCAATGATTCTTTAATTTTTTCTCCTCAATCTGTTTTCCAGGTCAGTTGTTTTTCTTATGAGATACCTTAAATTTTCTTCCATTTTTTCAGTCTTTTGACTTCATTTCAATAGTTCTTGTTGCCTCATAAAGTCCTTGGCTTCTATTTGGCCCATTTGAAGTTTCAGGGAATTTGCTGCTTGGGCAAAGTTTAATACCTCTCATGCCAAGCTGTTAATTCCCTTTCCAATTCTTTCTTCTATAGCTCTCATTTCTTTTCCAAATTTTTCCTCAAGCATTCTCATTCCATTTTTTGAAAAAAAAAAAGATTTTTTACTCTTTTATTTTAACTCTTGCTTCATCACTTCCTGGACATGTAATTGAGTTTGTGCCCAAGTTGTATTTTTCTCTAAGGCATTGATTATAGATGTTTTAGAGTTATTCCCTTCTTCTGTATTTGTGTCCTGAACATCCCTGAAACCATAATAGCTCATTATGGTAAGATTCTTTTTCTTGTTTAACCATTCTTTCATTGCTTCAATAAACAGCTGTTAACTGCCTCTTACTATGTGCCAAGCACTGTGCTAAGCACAGAGGATACCAAAAGAGGCAAAAAAGTCCCTGCCCTCAAAGAGCTTATAATCTAATGTAAGAGACAAGATGCAAATAAATATAGGTAAACCAAAAATATACAGGATAAATAGGAAATAATTTAATAATTCAAAAGGGGTTGAGAAAGCCTTCCTGTAAAAGATGGGATTTTACTTGGAACTTAAAGGAAGTTAGGAAATTCAGTAGTTGTACTTGAGAAGAGGAAGCATTCTAGGCATGGGGGACAGCAAGAGAAAATGCCAGGAATTAAGGGGTGGAGTATCTTTTTGTGGAGTATCCAGGAGGCCAGTATCATTGGACCAAAGAGTATATGGTGCTAAGTCAGGTTTAAGAAAGCTAGAAGGTGGCTCAGTTATAAAAGGCTTTGAATATCAAACAGAATTTTGTATTTGATCCTGGAGGCAATAGGGAGTCACTGGAATTAATTGAGTAGGAAGCATCATGTGGCTGGACCTGTGCTTTAGGAAAATAGCTTTGGTGGTTGAATGGAGGTTGGATTAGAGTGGGGAGAGACTTGAGCAGGTTGTTGCAGTCATCAAGGTTTAAGGCAGTGAGGGAGGGCCTGCATTAAAGTGGTGGCAGTGTTAGAGGAGAGAAGAGAACATTTTAGAGAGTTGCTACAAAGGTAAAATCAGCAGCTTGGATATGGGGGTGGGGGTGAGAGGTAGTGAGGAGTCTAGAATTACTCCTATATTGTGAGCCTGAGGGACTGGAAGGATGGTGATGTCCTCTACAGAAATAGGAAAGATGGGTGAGGAGAGCTTAGGGGGGGATTCTGTTTTGAACATGTTGAGTTTAAACTACTGGACATCCAGTTCAAGATGTCTGAAAGCAGCTGGAGATACAGACTAGAAGCCAATAGTTAGGGCAAGATAGATAGATTTGAGAATAATCAGCATAGAGATGGTAATTAAATCCATGTGAGCTGATGAGATCACCAAGTGAAGTAGTATTAAAGGAGAAGAGAAGAGGGTCCAGGACAGAACCCTGAGGGACACCTATAGGTGGGGGAAATGATCAGGATGAGAATCCTGAAAAGGATACTAAGAAGAAGTCAGATAGGTAGGAGAACCAAGAGAGACTGGTACCCCAAAAATCTACAGAGAAGGAAGTATGAAGGAGGAGAGGGTGATCAACATGTCAAAGACTGCAGAGAGGTCAAGAAGAACGAGGATTGAGAAAAGCCCACTGGATTGGACAAATAAGAGATTATTAGTAACTTTGAAGAGAACAGTTTCAATGGAATGATAAGGTCAGAAGCCAGATTACAAAGGGTTAAGAAGAGAGTGAGAGGAGAGAAAGTAGAGGCACCTATTGAAGAGGAGTTCAGCTTAAAAAGGCAGAAGAAAAACAGGATGATAGCTAGCAGGGATGGAAAGATCAAATGAACGGTTTTTTTTCAGGATGGGAGAGAAATGGGCATGCTTGTAGGCAGTAGAAAATGAGTCAGTAAACAGGGAGAGATTGAAAATAAGTGTTAGAGTGCAGACACAGAGGATCAGTCTGTTGGGGGAGATGGGATAGACTGAGGTTGCTTGAATGGGTAGAAGGATTTGCCTTAGTAAGGAGTAAGGCCACCTCATCCTGTGAGATAGGGCTGAAAGAGGAGAGAGTGGCAGAAAGTACCTTAGTGACAGATAGAAAAGAGGGGACAGGAGGGAGTTCATGGCGAACGGTCTCAATTTTTTCTGTAAAATATGAGGCAAGCTTCTCAGCTGAGAGAGTGCGGGGAGATTTGAGAAAGGGTGAAAAGATTTAGAAAAGCCACTGTGAAGATGAAATAGTGAGTTGATAAGTGAGTTGTAAAAGGATTGCCTAACAGCATTGAGGGCCCAATTGAGGTCATATAAGATAAATTTTAATATAAATAGCTTCCTGAGTTCAAATCCAGCCTCAGACACTTACTAGCTCTGTGACCCAGGGAAAGTCACTTACCCATGTTTGCCTCAGTTTCCTCATCCGTAAAATGAACTAGAGAAGAAATGGCAAACCACTCTAGGATCTTTGCCAGAAAAACCCCAAAATGGGGTCCTGAAGAGTCGGATATGACTGAAAACAACTGAACAACAGCTACATAAATTGGTAGTGGACCCAGTCAGATTGGTCGTGTGATATTCTTCACCTTTGTTCAGAAGCATGTGTGTAAGAGTGAAGGTTGCAGATGCAATGACCTGGTGTGGGCCTGCTAGCACCCTGGTACAGGTCTGGGACCTCCTCTTGCACAGCCTCTTCCTGGTCATTGAGTGCTCCTAACATGGCATGCTCCTGGCCCAACCCAGTCTCCAATGTCCCTAGACCTCCCTGTCTGTCTCCCTAAGCACAGCTGGGCTAGACAAATGACTCAGTGTGACTTTCTGGGTTTCCCCATCAGGATTTAATCTGGTGCATTTTGTAGCTCTGTTTAGAGTAGTTTTGGGAAGGGAGCTCACTGTCCTGCTTTCTATCACTCTACCATAACCCTGCTCCAACCATTGTAAAGTGCTTCGAAAACCTCAAAGCACTACATAAATGCTACCTATCACCATTGCCGTTGTTACCATCAGCATCATTGTCACTACCATCCATTAATTTTCATCCTTAAATGCCCTTGGGTTAGTTTTGCTTAGTTGGGTTTCGTGCCAATCTTTTCCAGACTGGTTTTAACCTAACTTTTCTCTGTTTCGTAAAGTGATAATGCTCATAATCTTCCGTCATCCTTTTCTGTAAAATTTTACAAATGAGTGAATCTTCTAAACTACCACTATCTTTGTATGCCATAACAAGCAACAGATAAGTCAATGTTTGCTAACAAAGGCATTTCGTAGGTTCTTTTGGCCTCCTTATAGCAATTGATTTATGTTGGTTAAAATTCTGTGTGAAATTATTAACCTTATCTATGTGAGTAACTTGGGATCATTGAAAGTCCTGTATAATTTTACAGATATAATCTAGCTCCTCATTTTCCCCTTACTCAATTATGCACCAGCTCATTATCCATCTGCAGCATTTGTCCAACCCATCCATGTTGATGGGCTAATTTAACTGGCTTTCTGTCCCACGGCATGTCATAATTGGAGTTTTTAATTTTGCACTTATTCTTGTATTTCTACAGATGCCACTGAGGAACTTTCAGGAAGTTTCTATTTTTATGAAGTTTCAGGATCAATACAATAGATATGATATCTCTTGCCAACAGGAGCATTTTGAAAATCTCACCACTAACTGAGAATCCTTTTCTTTAGACTGTATAAAACTTAAGGAAATAGTGTGTAACAGTGCAAACACTTGTTGAAAGGGAATCACATAACCTGAGAGTTCCAGTTCTGGCACTGTTACTATCTGGGTGACTTTGGGCAAGTCACTTTTCTTCAATGGGCCTCAGTCTCTTCCTCTGTAAAATGAAAAGATTACATAAAATGACCCTTTCAGCAATAAATCTATAATCTTATACCCTTTCCCTTGCCTATTGTATTTTCATCATCAATAACTTGCTTATATAGGTCAAGATTTAATTGTTTTAATTGCACACAATATTGTTTTCTCACATTTCTTGTTCTAGTCTTTTACTAATTTTTGCTTTTAACAATCCGTATGGTCTGTTGTCTGTGTATAGACAACTGGTTCAGAAATGATTACAACAACGGTAAAGAATTATATCTTATCCATTAAAATATAATCAATTTCATCTTTTTGGTGTTATTTAATGTTCACCATGTTCAGTAGCTACCAACTCTTTTCCCTAGGGATATACAAATGATACAGATGTGAGGCTTCTGTATAATCTACAAGTCTCTGGCCCATCTCGGTCTTTAATCCTGATCCATATTTTCCAATACATTCCATAACATCCCCTTCTTTTTCCACCTATTCTTTGAAGTTGCTGAGTATGTAAGTATATGGTAATTTAATTTCAAGGGTCTTATTGAGTTCTTTATAATTATCTACCACTTCATCCTCCTTGACATATGTTTGTGCATAGGCTCCTATTATTTCAATGGTGGTCTCCTTTAGTGATACTTATCACAAGTAATGCAAAATAAGATGGTTACACATTTCATGAAATGTTTCTTAACGTCTTTGGGCTTTTGGTAGAACTAATTCCATCAATTCATTTATTTGCTTCTGCAAGGAGAATCTACAAACCATTCTTCTTCCTAATTGCAACTTCCTTTTTTCATCTATTTTCATCTACATAAAAAATGCTATGACAGATATCATTTATTCACTGGGGAAAAAAAATCTCACATTTTAGACTATACTAAGAGTTAAGTTAAAGTTATACATGCTTTGAAAAGTGCATAATTCTTAGCACTGTCTGCTCCTTCCTCTGCCACTCTGCTACCACCAGTGCATAAATAGAAAGGGGATACCCAAGACAAAGGGACATTTGATATGAGGCTCTGGAGAATCAGAAACTGGGGGATACAACATATATACAGATTAAATAAATAAAAGATAATTCAAGAAAGGAGAGAAAACTAATAATTAAGGGGCCTGGGGGAAAGTTCATATTCGAAATGGACCATGAACTGAGATTTAATGGAAGTTTAGGAATTCTAAGAAGCAAAAGTGAGGATAAAGTTCATCTCAGGTATGGGCAAAGGCTCTGCAAAGTCATGGAAGTGGGGATTGGAATGCTGAGTTCAGGGGAAAGTAAATAGGCGAGTTGGACTGCAATGTAAAGTACATAGAAGAAAGTAATACAAAATAATAAGTCTGGAAAGTTTGTCTGCAGCCGTGTTGGGAAGGACTTAAATTCTAAGCTAAGAGGTCTCTATTTTATTCTAGAAGCACCAGGTAATGACTGAAGTTTCTGGGTCAAGAAATTGATATAGTGAGAACCATGCTTTAGGAAGAGTATTCAGTAGTAATATAAAGGAGGCATAAAAGATAACAGAGAATGAAAACAGGAAAACCACAATTAGAAGGCTATATAATAGTCCTTTGGGCAGTTCAGTAGTGTGGTGGATAGAGCATTAGACTTGTAGTCAGGAAGACTCATCTTCATGAGTTCAAGTCTAGCTTCAGACACTTACTAGCTATGTGACCCTGGACAAATCACTTAATCCTGTTTGCCTCAGTTTCCTTGTCTGTAAAATGAGCTGGAGAAGGAAATGGCAAACCACTCCATTATCTCTGCCAATAAAATTCCAACTGGGGTCATGACGAGTTGCACACAACTGAGCAACAACAATGATAGTTCAGTAGTATATCGGTGAGAGAGGTTTCGGTATAATCATCCTATGACATAGGTGAGAGAGGAGGGCCTGAGCTGGGGTGGGAGCCAGGTTAGTGATGATTAAGAAAGGCTGCAAAATATGGTGGAAGTATAACTGACAAGATGATGACTGATTAGATATGGGGAGAAGCGATAAGTTAGAGTGAAAGGAGAAGGATGCGAACCTGAATAACTAAAAACATGGTGGCGATACCCTCAACAACAAAACAGGAAAAAAGCAGGGAACTATGGAGGAGGGATGGGGTCAGGGAGCAAGATGTGAGTTAAAATCTTGGCCTTACCACTGACCAGCTGTATGACTTACACGGTTTGGTGCAGAGATATCAGACCCTATAGACAATTGGCCTCACTGCTGCCCACACTATTCCCAAGCACAACAGGAACCAGATTAAAATTTAATTGAGAAATATTTAACAAATAAAATTACAAGAGAGCATAGATCATGTGAACATATGACCAATATGTGGCTACAGGGATCCTTATGTCCAGTTTAGTGGGTCTTATTTCTTTTTGAGTTGAACACCACTGGTCTAATAGATAGAGTGCTAGACTTGGTGTCAGAAGACCTAGGTTTGAATCTAATTTCAGATACTTACTAGATATCTGACCCTGAATGAGTCACTAAACTTCTCTGGGCCTCATCTGTAAAATGAGAAATTTGAACTGGATCTCTAAGGTCTCTTGTAGCTTTTAATCTATGCTCCTATAATTGTATGTATGATCCTAGGTAAGTCACAAGCTTTTGACTTCATCTGTAAGTTGGAGATAGTAATAGCACCCATTTCCCAGGTTTGTCGTGAGATCAAATGGGATAATTGTGTTAAGCATTTTGAAAAACTTAAAAGGCTATTATGCAAGTGACTTAACCTTATTTATCAAATGAGGTGATTGGACATCCTTCTTAACCTTTATGCAGCATTGGATGCCATTGACCATCTTCTCCATCTGGATACTCTCTCCTCTCTGGGTCTTTTTGACACCATTCTCTCCTGATTCTTTCTTTGCTGTTCTTCTCAGTCTCTTTCGCTTTATTTTCATTTGTGTCAAGCCCACTAACTATAGTCTTCTAAGTCTCTTCTGTAAGCCCTATTCTCTTTTCTCTCTATGCTCTCTAACTTGGTGTATTCAACAGCTTCCATGGGTCCAATTATCATGTGTATGAAGATGATTCCCAGATCTACAAATCCAGCCCTAGTGTCTTTCCTGAGCTACAGTCTCATAACACAGATTACTTCGAAATTGGACATTTCAAATCAGTTACCCTATAAGTATCTCAAACTCGGTGAAACAAAACTCATTTCCTTTCCCCAAAAATCAATCTTTCATACTTCCATATTACTATCAAGGATACCACCGTCCTCCTAGTAATGCAGGTTTGCAACTTTTGCAACATCTTGGACTCTTCACTCTCACTCATCCCATGTACCCAGTCAGTTACCAAATCTTTCTGTTTCTCTCTCCATAGCATCTGTCTTGTACATCCGTTGTCTCTACTCATACAGCCACTACCCTATTTCAAGCCCTCGTCACTTCTTCCTGGATTATTGTAATAAGATCCTCTTAATTGGTTTTCTTGCCTTAAGTCTCTCCCCATTCCAATCCATCCTCCAGATACTTTCAAGAGTGATTTTCCTACAGTGCGGTGCATTTTCCTACGTGTCACCAACTCACTCAATAAAATCCAGTGGCTTCCTATAATCTCTAAGAAAATAGAAAATCTTCTCTATGGCATTTAAAGCTCTTCCCCTTTTGTTTTCTTCCTACCTTTCCAGACTTACAGATCACTCTACTCCACCAACTCTATGACCTCCATGCACTTCACTCACAACCATTAAAGTCCATCTCTTTGTCTTCTCATTAGCAGGCTCTTCCTCCATGCCCCAGATGAACAAAATCCTCACCTCCACCTCTTAGGATCTCTGGATTCCTTTGAGACTCAGCTCAAATGTTGCCTTGTGGAAGAAGCCTTTCCTTGTTTGGCCCAATTTTGAATTTCCCTTCTAAAGTTTCCTTATATCTATTCTCTGTATATCTTATATATATATGCCTATTTATTTTATGTAGTTTCCCCCATTAGAATGTAAGCTCCCTGAATCTGTTTTCAATTTTTCTAACTTAGAATAAAGCCTGGCACATAGTAAATACTTAATAAGTAATTTCCAGTAATGGCCCTTCCAGCTCCATTTGTCTATTTGTGTTTAAAAAAAAAAAGGATTTTCCTCAGTGAAATGTTTGCAGAACCTTAGCCAATAGGGGAAAAGGTCGTAAGATCACTTAATAATCTTACTTACTACCACCAGCAACCAACTAGGAACCTATCTGTACTAGATAGTCAATAAGGGATACTTGAAACCAGGAGCAAGCTTTTCAATCAGAGAAGAAAATATGATGTAAAATAACTTATGGAGTATTAAGAGTTGAAGGGAAGGAAGGAAAAAAGCACTTATTAAACACCTACTGTATACTAGTCACTGTGCTAAGCACTTTACAAATTTTATTTCATTTGATTCTTGTAACGATCTTGAGAGGTAGGTGCTATTATTATCCCCATTTTACATTTAAAGAAACTGAGGCAGATGGAAGTTAAGTGACTTGCCCAGGGTCACACAGCTAGTAAATGTCTGAAGCTGGCTGTGAACTCAGGTCTTTCTGACTCCAGGTTCAGCATCCTACCCTCTGTGCTACCTAGCTGCTGGCCTCCTCTAGTGTGATCCTTGCTGTTCAATAGTTCACATTTATATACTGTTCTAAGGTTTTAAAAACATTAAAACACTAGGACACTCTGTGAAGTAAACTATTATCATTCCCATCTTGCAGATAAGAATGCAAATTCAGAAAAACAAACTGGTTTGTCTAAAGTCACATGTCCTTTTGTTTCTATGAATTTGTGTCCTTATCTATGAAATGGGAATGATAATGGAGAGACAAACTGGTTTGTCTAAAGTCACATGTGAGGCAGCTAGGTAGCACAGTGGATAGAGCCAGGAAGATCTGAATTCAAATTCAGCATTAGTTACTTACTAGCTATGTGACCTTGGGCAAGTCACGTAACCCTGTTTGCTTCAGTGTCCTCATCTGTAAAATGAACCGGGGAAGGAAATGGCAAACCCCTCCAGTATCTCTGCCAAGAAAATTGCGAAGGGGTCCCAAAGAGTTGGACACAACTGAAACAACTGAACAGCAACGACAAATTACATCTGGGACTAAATCTAATTCTCCTGATTTCTCTTCTAGGGCTCTTTCTAGTGAAGTGCCTGGAGAGATGTGGGTATTAGCCAAGTTGCAGATTTTTCTCCATCTCCTAGAGGCAATCCATGGTCAAGCACCCACTGATTTGGTCCTTTGTCATAGACCACACTAGGTTCCTATGAGGTACGTAGGTATGTACCAATCAAACCTCTCAGTTAGTGCCCCTGGCCACTGTCGGCCACTCCCTTTACCTTGCCAGTTAAAAGCTTCTACTTAAAGGGTCACTATCTTAGCAAATAGTTTAATTGGATTAATAAAAGTTAACAAAAGCAGAAGCATTAATTTTACCTCCCATCCCTTTGAAATCTTAAAACCATAGCTCTCTTAACATCTGCTCTCTCCAAGGTTGGAAATGATGTTCTAACTGCCAAATCCAATGGCTTCTTCTCAGTCCTATCCTTTTTGATTCTATGCAGTATATAGTGTTAAAAGTTCCCCTTCCTCAAGATACTCTCTCTTCTCCCTCAGTTTCTGTTATTCTCCTGGTTTTACTCCTACCTTTAACAATAATTCTTCTCGGTTTCTTTTTTCTGGTCATCAACCATTACCCACCCTGTATGTGTGAACATATGCCACCCCTTGGTCCTGAGCCCACTTCTCTCGATATTGTCCCTTAGAGAGCACATCAGCTTCCATGGATCCAACTACCATCTCTATGTAGATGACTCCCAAATCTACAGATCTGCTCCCTTCTCTCTCCTGAACTCCTGTCCCGCATCACCAGCTGCCTGCTGGACATTTCCACCTGGATGTCCTTAGGCATCGCTATCTCAACAAGTCTAGAACAGCTTGAATTCCTAGGAGTTTCCTACCCCAGTGAAATCACAGGCCAGGCTCTAATCCTTTCCTGCTTTCCCTCCAAAGAAATGTGGTGTGAACTTGCTAAGGGGGACTCCTACATCTAGGATTCGTAATATGGTTGGAGAGAAAAAGTACACACAAGAAACGATTCAATTACAATTAAAAGAACTCTCTTAAAACCATGAATGTATGAGTATTTATAGAGCCTTTCATCCAAGCAGTTTGTTGAGCTCTGCCTTAAGATTAGTATTGTGATGAGTCCTGTGGAGGATACCAAACAAATGTTAAAAATAAGGCTTATTCTCAGGGAGTTTACAATCAGTTTATGGAGATAAGACTAGAATTTGTGATAGAGGAAGAAAGGAAATCCAGCCATATTCTGCAATATAACTTGGATTTTAGGAGAGCAAATTTCAAGGAGTACAGAGAGAGGAGAGGCAGAATCCCATGGCCTAAAATTCTATTGGGGAAGTCAGCCCAGGAGGGATGTAAAGTTCTCAAGAATGAAATTCTGAAGACATAAAGAAACAATTCTGATGAGGAAAAAGGGCGGGAACTGTCTAAGGATATCGATGTGGATGCCCAGGGAATTTATCAAACAACTTCCATTTTTAAAAGACACATAAAAAGTGTGAGAGTAGGTAACAAAGACAAAAGCAGTATGGTCTTTAAGAGTAGCGTCAGGGGTCCGAGAGAGTTGAATAAGCAAGGAAAAGCCAAGGACAGCAAAAGTAAAGAAAGAAAAGACAAAGATCAAAGAAGGGTTAAGAGCATTGCTTAGGGCAAAATATGATAATAATAATAACTGGCATTTATATAGCATTTTAAGATTTGCAAAGTGCTTTGCAAGCATTATCTCATTTTATCCTCATAACAACTCTGAGAGGCAGTTGGTATTATTATCCCCATTTTACAGATGAGAAAATTGAGGCAGACAAACGTTAAATGAATTGCCCAGGGTTACACAGATGAGGCCAGATCTGAACTCGGGTCTTTTAATTCCAGTTCCAGTATTCTATTCATTGCACCAGCAAATTGCTGTATACACACGTACACACACACATACACACACACACACATGTATATATACATATATACACACATATATGTATATATACATATGTGTGCATACATATATATGTAAAATTCATAGGGCAATTATAATGGATAATGGAGAGAATCAGAGTTGCTTAACTCATATTATTTTATCTGCCAAAAAGAAGGATCTTTGACTTAGAAAGAGAAAAACAAAAATTTCTTTTAGGGAAGGGATTATTGATAAACTTTTAAAAAACAAAACAAAACATGTCTTAACAACTGTATTTCAATATACAGTAATTGTTTTCCTTTGTAATTGTACATGTTTCATTTTGTGCATACGAAAACATTCTGCCAGACATCATGGCAGACACCTCAAATTGCTGCTACTGGAGAGGCTGAGATTAGTAGATATCTTGAGCTCAGGAGTTCTGAGAATGTAGTAGGGCTAAGGTGATCAAGTGTCTGCTCTGTCTGGCACCAATACAGGGAATCCCCAGGAGCTGGGGTCACCAGGCTGCTTAATGAAGGGTAAACCAGTTCAGGTCAGAAATGGAGGCAGTCAAAGCTTCCATGAAAGGCAAGAGTTGGATTAGACCCGTGAGTAGCTATTACACTTCTAGCCTGTGTGAGATGAGAAGACCAAATCTCAAAAAAAAATCAAATTATGTTAAGTTAAATGAAAGCATTTTTGAGAATACAAAGGGACAGAAGGAAGAACATGTTGAGATATGTAGTTCGAAGGAAAATTTTTATCAAATATTTCTCAATCTGTTCATTTCTATGTTTACCTTTGTAGAAAGGGTATAGTGTTAGTCATAGCCCTTAAGGGAAACAAATTTTGATACCTCACTTTTATCAGTACAATTCATGTCAGTACAATTCTTCTCATTGTACTATGGTGGAACATGTGTTCCATGAATGGAACTGGTAGGGTTCCTCTTAAATTCTCTTTTCCACTAAGAGGACCAGTGCCTCAGAAACTACCCAGTAGTCACCAGGAGAAGAAACCTCTAGTTTTCCCCATGTGTAAAGAAATGAAGGCAATTTCCACTCCTGCCTGCTTCCCATAGAAAGCATATGTGCATGTGTGCATATATAGTTTGTCACAGTGATGGGAAGGGAAGGTGGATAGAAAATAAAAGTGATTAAAAATGTGACCAGTCCGAGCTTCAGAACTGGCCTCTTACGCAGGTAGATAGGGTAGCTCAATGTGATATGATCTCAGTGACTTACAACCCCAATTATTCAATTCAATGGAATTCAGTTCAATTTAATTTAATTCAAAAAATACTGGTTAAGTACCTACTGTGTCCAGAGCAGTAATAGACCAGGGGAAATACAAAATATAGCTAAGATGAAGTCCCTGTTATCATAGGGGTTCTGGTAGAGTAGTAAAATAAGTCAAAAGTTTGAAGGCCCTTTTAAAATACAAATTATTAAATGGAAGGGGCAATGTAGCAATCCATTATTGGCCATTAACACTTGTGGGAGGAGGGGGAATGTGATTAGGTCATCACATTCACTAACTGAGATCAAGGTCCTAAGGGACTCCACACAGGGCTTTACTTTAATAAAGAAAAGTTTGTAGTATACAAGTCAGAAGTTATGGGGGGGTGGTGTATGTATGGGGGTATATATGTATATGTATGTATATATTTCCTGACCTTGATCAGGATCATTATATATAAATATATGTATGTATGTATGTATATATATACATATATATGTATATATCAACAAAGTATTATGAAAAGGTAAAAGGAGCTTGTCAATGGGGAAAAAGAAGAATATTAAAAATAAACATTGCCTATTTCAGAAATTTACTTAAGGCAAACCCCATCACTAGTAGGCATTTGTTTAAAACCCCTCAATAAGGGAAAGATTCCATAAGATTTCATGTCAGATGGTGCAAGGAACTACAATAAGAGCTTAGTGTTGTAAAATCTGAGTTTGAATCCTCATTCTGCCAATTACTACTCATTTGACCATGATAATGTCAATTTTCCTCAGTGGGCCTTAGTTTCCTTATCTGTAAAAATGAAGGGCTTGGACTAGATGATCAGCGAGGTCTTGTGATGCTTGCCCCAACCTCCAGAACTGTAGAGTTGCAGTCCCTCCAGAGGACAGGGACTGTCTTTCTTTTGGCTTGTATCTGTATCACCAATGCTCACATAGTAAGGGTTTAATAAAGGTTTATTGATTGACTGACCGTGCATAAAACATCTGGAGTTACCTGACCTGGAACCACCAGAGACCTACTTGTCCTTACCACACCCATGGGAGCTATAATCATCATATCCTCTGCCCAGCTCACAAAATCCTAGAATTGGAAGAAACCTTATAGTTCTAATCATATCCAAACATATCTCCCCCTACAAATGAGCATACAAACTCTGCTTGAAGACTTCCAAAAGAAAACATCAGGCAACACAGCCTATATTCAGACAGCTTTATTGTTAAGAATCTCTTTACACCAACTTATACCATCTAACAAGATGAGATGAAAACGCGTACATGATTTAGACATAAAGAGTGATACCATAAACATATTAGAGTAGCAAGGAATAGTTTACTTGTCAGATCTATGAATAAGGAAAGAATTTATGATAAAACAAAAGATAGAGAGAATTATAAGATGTAAAATGGATAATTTTGATTACATGAAATTTAAAAGTTTTGGGACAAACAAAAACAATGCAACCAAGATTAGAAGAAGAAAAGAAAAAAAATTCTACAACAAGTATCTCTGATAAAGGTCTCATTTCTCAAATAGAGAGAACTGAGAATACAAGTCATTTCCCAATTAACAAATGGTCAAGGGATATTAACTGGTGATTTTCTGAAGAAGAAAACAAAGCTATCTATAGTCATAGGGGGAAAATGCTCTAAACCACTATTGATTAGAGAAATGCAAATTAAAATAACTCTGAGCTACTGCTTCACACCTTTTAGATTGGCTAATATAACAAAAAAAGGGAAAATGCTAAATGTTGGAAGGAATGTGGAAAAATAGGGACACTAATACACTGGGATAGGTGGAGCTGTCACTGATCCAACCATTCTGGAGCACAATTTGGACTACCCAAGGGGCTATAAACTGTTTATATTCTTTTATCCAGAAATACCCCTACTAGGTCTGTACCCCAAAGAGGTCAAAAAGAGGGAAAGACCTAATTATACAGACATATTTAGAGCAGCTCTTTTTGGTAGCAAAGAGTTGGAAATTGAGGGGATGTCCATCAACTGGAGAATGGCTCGACAAGTTGTGGTACATGATCATAATGGAATGCTATTGTGCTATAGGACATGATGAGCAGGATGATTTCAGAAAAACCTGGGAAGACTTATATGAGCTGATGCAAAATGAAGTGAGCAGAACCAGAAAAAGGCTATACACAGTAACAGCAACATTGCATAATGTTCCACTGTGAGTGACCTAGTTATTCTCAACAATATTCAAAGATCCAAGACAATTCCAAACGTCTTATGGTGAAAAATGCTATCCACCTCCAGAGAAAGAACTAATGGAACCTGAATGCAAATTGAAGCATACTATTTTTTAGTTTCTTTATTTTTTGTGTGTGGTTTTTGTGGTCTATGTTTTCTTTCACAACATGACTAATATGGAAATATGTTTTGCATGACTGCACATGTATAACATATATCAAATTGCTTAGTGTCTCAGGGAGGAGAAAGAAGAGGAAGGGAGGAAGAGAAATTGGAACTCAAAACTTTAAACAATGAATTTTAAAATTTGTTTTTACATATCATCAGGGGAAAATAAAATATTATTCAAAAAAATCTCCTTACATTGAGGAAAAAATGCTATCCTGATTGGACTTAATTTTGACCTCTTTTTACTCAGTTCTAGGGTCAAATTTTAGGAATAACATTGACAAACTGAAGACCATGCAAAGGAAAGTGACCAGCATAGTGAAGGACCTGTCTATCATGCCACATATGAATCAATTGAAGGAATTGTGGATGTTTCATCTAGATGAGAGAAGACAGTGTATGCTGGGGTAGGGAGGCACTTGATAACTTCAAGTACCCTTGTTTTCAAGGTCTATCATATAAAAGAAGAATTATAACAGTTCTACTCTGACCCAGAGAATAGAACTAGAAATTACTGGTAGACATTGCTGAAGTAAATTTAAACTTGATGGCAGAAAAAACATCTTCTTAACAACGGGAGCAATTCAACAGTGGAAAAGGCTGTCTCAGGGGATTCTTCTCACTACAAAAGTTGTCCAGTGTAGGAGAATGGAGATTCTTGTTCAGGTACAGGTAGAACTAGACAGCCTGTAGATGTCTTTTCAACTCTGACATTCTGTAATTCTGGAAAAATCTTTCTTTCTGACATTTCCATCGATTGTTCCTAGTCCTGTTCTCTGGGGACAAGCAGAGCAATCTATTCCCTCTTCTGTGTGATGTGTCCTCCAAATATTTGAAGAGAGCAATCAACTTTCTCATTGGTCAGATCATGTTTAGGCTTGGACATGAAAATTATAAGTATGCATGTCACATTTCAACATCTCAACAAATATATATGTTTATATATAATATTTAATATTCAAGACATTCTGTTATTCTTTAGCACAAATAAACACTTCCACTTGGAGGAAAATCCCAGAGCCAAGGAGACTTAGAACTAAGATTATGGATCATGGGGTCATGATTTTAGCACTGGAAGGGGCCTTAGAGACCATCTGGCCCATCTTTTTAATTTTACAAATGGTAAAACTGATGTCCAGCAAGGTTAATGTTGAGTTTTGGTTGAGATGTATTAGTATTTGATAGAGACAAAGGCCAACAAAGGAGAAGAAACATTTGATGAGATCTGATCAGAAGTACATGAGAGAATTTGACAAGGCAGCAATTTTTATTGAACCTGGGAAGAATAATACAATAGTGACTCAAAGAAATGAACAGGAACTTTGTTGTATAATATATTTAGAAAAGATACTAAGCCAAAATCTAAATATTTATCTATCTAGAGAGAGACAGAGAGATGTAGAGATAGAGACAGAGAGAGTTAGAGACATATAGAGAACTATACATACATATAGATATATATATACATATACACAGTATAGAGAGTTATCTTTTGTTCTAGTCTCAAGGGGATAAACTAAGTGACCTAATAGGTGTTTTCCATTTTTTACTTCTATGACTAGAATAGCAATAAGGGCTTTAGCTCAGGATTGGAATTCTTTAACAGACTTGGAAGATAGAGAAAGAATACCAGTTTCCCAGTCAACCTATATCACACCTAACTTAAACCAATGCTTGGTGATTTTTATTTTCATCAGTGTTCGCTACATTAAACAGTTTTCACTTGCTACATATTCACTGAGCATTGGCTACACATGGTTCTAGTACTATAAACATGTATTTGTGTGTATATTTTGAAAAGTGAGGCTCATACCTGATTCATTGATTTCCTGTCCTTTGCATCTAATGTACATGACAAAAAAAGGTTTTATTTTAGCAGAAAAAAAAACAACTTGGTTAGAAGTGGCTGGCTGAAAATTGGCTACATGAATATTTCAATAAGGAAAGTATTATGTGAGCATCTTATGTGATTTACCTAAAATGATAAGTATATGTCTTGGGAAAAACATATAATTTCCTTTAGATAAAACATTATCAATATCACTTGGCTCAGCTATGAACATTATTCTTATTATGTCTTTTTAGTAGAAAAGACTCTCATAAAGACAATACTAATTTTCTTATGATGGGAGTAGGTTGAAATTACTACATAAGGATATTCAGTATAATCAATGAAGAAATACTCATCCTAGTTCTATTAGGAAGCAAAGCCTTTTTGTTGATGGTCAGGAAATTATCCCAGTCAAATGATGTACAGGTCAAATTCTATTACCATGATCTTCAAGAGATTTTCCATTCTTTGACATATATTTTATCTAATCAAATATTACTTGGAATGAATAGACCTATTCTGGCCCCACAGGAGCCCACATATCATAGACTTAGAACTGGTAAGTACCTAAGAAATTATGTAGTACAACACCTGTATTTCACAGATGAAGAAACTGAGCTCCAGAAAAGTTAAGTGACTTTCCCAAGACCCTGAAAGAATCAGGGTTTGAACCCAAGTTTTTATTATAAATTCAGCGTGGAAGTGCACGTGACAAATGCATAGGCAGATGGAAATAATGAGTTGGTCAAAAATGGGTCCTGAGCGAACTCCATGTTTCTGACCTGATATAAATTACCCATTGCACAAACTTGACTGTTTATTGATCCTCACCTGGCAGTTCCACTTCTCATCTCCCAACTCAGAACTTTAGAATTTCCACTGTTTTTTAAGCTGTTCTTCACTCTACCTTTGCTTATGCTTTAGCCAATCTATCTTGCACATCTTGGTGAATTATTTTCCTTTGTTTTAACAGTTGTTCTGCATTGTCCTCTGCAAATGTTGGGAGCCTAGGAAGAGGAGACTGAAACAGAAAGACAAGAAGGAAGTCATTGTATGAAATATGATCTGCTGGGAGTGAAGAAAAGAGAAAGGAAGAATGAAAAGTGGTTCGAAGTTGGATTGCTATGCAAGATATTCTATAGATAGATACTAGCTGAGGGCAGATTTTCATTTTAATTGTATCAGGACTTTGTCAGGAATCTGGTAATTATGGATCAAAGGAAACTGAGCAAGGCAGCATCATGCTGCAAGAAAAGGAAGGAACTCTACCTCCCTACAAATAAAGCCTTTTTTGCTTATGAATCAGTGATGCTTGCTCCTCCAATATAGTAAATGGATATGGCAGTTAGCCATATAAGTTAACCATAGGAGTTACCATTAGAAATGACAGAAAACCAGGGCTTTCCATTCCAACAAATGTGGAGAGTAAGGAGAGTTTTGCAGGTGAACTGCAAAAAGCATGTTATGTTTGTGTTTCTGTCAGTACCAAAAAACAGCTATGTATGAATTCTATATGAATGAAGTACAGATTGGTCGTCTTACTAGGAGGTGAAAAGACTTGAAGACCATTTCTTTATTCTATGGGTCATATGAGAGAATGAAATATTTCTTGAAAGATTGAGAGAAGTGTTTCTAAGGGACGATGAAAAAGAAAAAATATTATGAAAAAATAACAGGCATACTGACCTGTGTCAGAATGTAGGAAGAAAAGGAAGAGAAGGATCACATCATATGTAGAACCATATATCAGCCATAATCCTCTTCTCATGGAGATTAGATCTAAATTGTTTGAGATGGAAAGCAGGTCTTCATGTTCAAGGAATTGTGACCAATAGAGGGATTTGTTTAGCTTGACTATACATATTTGTTGCTGTTTTTATTTTTTTTATTATGGGAAAGTGTGGGAGAGAAAATAATGCTTATTAAGTGAAAATATAAATAAAAACTGTCAAAAAAGAAAGATGACTTGGATTCAAGGATATCACCAGAAGGCATCCAGTACTGGCAAGAAGTGGAGGTGAGCAATGGTGGCTATTGAGTCCTTCCTGAGAGCTACTGAGCCAGCTGTATGTCAAAGTGGCATGGTCATTAAAGAAGTCTACTTACTGTCTTTCCAGATCATGTATATGTATAAGACAGAGAGCTTCGTGGGATCTGTACAATCAAGTGCCCACTGGCCATTCTTGGTGATTCACGTGAAGAGAAATTATATCATTCTAGAGAATATTAGTAGAGAATAAGGTTCTGGGCAAAACAAAACAAAGTTTAAAAACCTGAAGACCTCAGGGATGGAGGCAGTGACAATAAAACTCTTATTGAAGGTAAGGAGTTCAGAAGAGAAAGGCAGAATTGGGAAGTGAACAGTTAGATAAGAATATAGTATCTGAGAAAGGGATTTAGATTGTGGGACTGTTGCTTAAAATAGAGTCCAGGAGTATAGTATGTCTAAAGAGGTTTAATAAAATGTTCACCTAGAATTTTGTAGATCTGATCAACAGGACTCGAACCTGCAAATGCAAGAAGGAGCCCACATGTATCTGGCAAGCCACATGGATTAGGCACAACCTGGGAAGAATATCAGTGGAAAGAACTACAGTCTCAGGATACACTATTGAATAAGAGAACCAACAATAAAGCCCATTGCCTCAGTTCTCTACATACAAAGAGACAAGATATGTGCAATAAATAAGGCAAAAGAGGAATCTTAATACAAGTAGTTGAATTCAACTTTGCAAATAGCTCTAAGACTGGTAAGGTGAGGTTCATGGCAAAAATATATCTTGGGAATGGGACAACATTCAAAAAGCAGAATACATAAAAGGAGTGGCAGAATAGTCTTATACATTAGGAAAATATTTCATATGAAGAAATCAAGGAACCTGAGATGGGGATGTTTTGTGAGGATCAAAGGGTGAGAGAACAGAAGTGATATTCTTCTGACAGTATAATATACCCAGCTAGAGGAGGGAAACAGATGATTTGTAGAAAAGGTATGTTTTTGTTCATCCTTCATTTTCAAAAAGGACCAGTGGTATAGTGAAGTAATGTCTTGACTTGCACATGAATCGTATTTAAGTGAAGTGGAGTTGCAGAAATTCATCAGCCTCACTCTCTTTTCTAGAGTCATTAAAGTCCAGCAACAAGACAAATGTCTTGGTGGTGGTCTGGGATGTGGTGGATGACCTTGACATCTTCAATGTCTGACCAAGCCCTAAGTGTACCATAGTGCCTGCTTCAAGCTGTCTTCATGGTCATTGGAAGAAATTGTTCTCCTCTACCCATTCTATTGAGGGGAAGTCTTCACATGCTTGGGATGGACATCCCCTTAACTCACTGATGAGTTTGAGGGCCATTGGTTTTCCTCAACCTGGTTTAGCACATCTGCTAAGACAGTTTTACTGTAGTGTAGCTGCTTAGCATGCTACAGCTTCTTGGAGCCACCGGTGAGAGTTGAGTGCCAGGTGGACACAAAAGGTAGATGAGCAGCCCTGAAAAGGTCTCAGCAAGTCCTCACACTGGAGGTACTAGTTCTCTCTGAACATCCTATACATCCCAGAAAAAGGATAATAAACTTGGCACTGTGGCATGATATAGTAGTGACTGGGGACTTCAGTTCCCTGGCAGATGAACCCTGAAGCTTTCTCTCTACCAAAATTGAAACAGCTTGTAAATAGCTGATTTTCCTTAATGATTATTTCTTCCAAGGCAAAGAAAGTAAAAGAGGACCTTAGTTTGATCAGTAAGATGGAAATGATGGAAAATGAAAGGAATATACATATTTCTCAGCTGTAAATTGCACCCTTGCAACAATAAAAAATAACTCATGTGAAGCAATAACCTCATAAAATGAAGTAGAAATATTAAAAATGTCCTCTATTGATCATAATATAGTAAAAAAAACTGAAGAAAAGAATCAAAATTAATGGAAACAAAGAAATTAATGAGCTGAAAAAGAATCATAGGAAAAAATGGAAATTTTCATCAAAGGAAATGAGCAGAAGTTTTGGAATTCATTCAAAGTAGTTCTTACAGGGACATTAATACGTCTAAACACTTACATCAACTAAAAGGAAAATTAGGAATGTAAGTAAAAAAAATTTCATAAATTTCATAAATAAAATTTCATAAATAAAAATCTAACTAAACACAAAAATGAGAATCCTGAAAAATCAGAGGAGAGATAAATAATTTTAAATTGAATTTGTAAACAGAACTGGGAACTTGTTTATTGGTAATAACATGGGATAAATCATTAGCTGATCTGATTTTTTAAGAAAAGAGGAAAACCAAATTTTTTTGTACCAAAGATGAAAGTATCAAAGGTATCAAAGATGAAAAGGGAAGATTCATATCAATTAAAGAAAAAGAAAAGAGGCTAACAAAAAATCAATAGTTTTTACAGCATTTTAAGTGTTTTACATATGTTATCTCATTTCATCCTCACAACAACCCTGTGATGTTAATGCTATTAACAACCCCATTTTACAGATAAGAAAACTGAGGTTGAGAGAGGTTAAGTGACTTGTTCAATGCCACATAGCTAGTGTCTGAGACAAGTATCAAAATCTGGTCTTTCTGACTCCAACTGCATCATTCTATCTACTGTGCTACCTAACTGCCTCCTGTTTTATCCAGTTGTATTGCAACAAAACCAAATATTTGAATGAAATTGATGAATATTTACAGAAAAAAAATAATGAGATTGAGAAAACAGGGGATGGAGAATTTAAATAACCAAAACCTTTCCCAAAAGAAAACCCCCAGGACCAGATGGATTTATAAATGAATTCTATCAAACATTCAAAGAATAATTTCAAAATTATATAAACTATTTTTAAAATAGGAAAAGAATCTTTTAGAATAATCAAATATCTTCTAAGAAGCAAATATGTTTTTTATATCTCAACCAGGGAAAGAGAAAACAGCATGAATACTATGGACCCATATCCCTAATGAATATCAGTGTAAAAAAATTAAATGAAATGTTGGCAAAGAGTATATAGCAACATTTTTTTTTAAATTATGACTAATGATCAGGTTAGATTGTACTAGGAATGTAGAATTGGTTAAATATTTTTAAAAACTAGAAACAACAGATCACACTAATGACAAAATAAATCACATGATTATTGCAATCAATTTGGGGGGAAAAGCTTTTGACAAGATACTTTGTCAAAAGGAAAAAATGCTTAGGGATGAATGGGTCTATCCTCAAAATATTAAATTTTATCTATCTAAAGTTAAGAGCCAGCATTATATGTAATAGTAAAATGATAGAGCCCTTTCTAATAACATTAGGGGTAAAGCAAGGAGGCCTAATATTTGATTCTGTTTTAGATATACTATTATAAAAAGACAAGAAAAAGAAATCAGGGAAATAAGCAGAGACAAAGTGGAAACAAAATAATCACTTTTTTTACTTTCTACTTACAAAACTCTGGAGATTCAACTAAAAACTAATTGAAACAAAAATTTTAGCATAGCAGAAAGATATAAGATAAATCCATATGAATCCTCCTCCATATATTATAAATAAAATACAGAAAGAAAACTTAGAAAGAGAAATTCCATCCAATATAACTACAGAATGTATAAAATTCCAGGTAAGAAACATGTAGGAATAATATGAACATGACCATAAAACACTATTTACATATACAAAGGAAGACAAATAATTTGAGAGCTATTAATCACTCAGGGTTAAACTATACCAATATAAATGCCATATAATAAATAAGCTACACCATCTTAAAATGACATTACCTAAATTAATTTACTGATTCACTTCAATACCAACTAAACTACCAAAGGATTACTTTGGAAAGACAGACAAATTATAACAGAATTCCTCTGGAGGAACAAAAGTTCAAAAATCTCATAGGAAATACTGGGGAAAGGTAAGAAAGAAGCACCAGATCTGAAACTGTGTCATCAAAATAATTTGCTAGTAATTTTAAAAATCAGAGATCAATCCGGTGAACAGATTAGGTGCAACACATGCAGAAGAAAATGAGCATATAACAGTATGTTAATGTTGTTCTACAATAATGGTAACAGCTAACATTTATATAATAATTACTATATGCTAGGCACTGTGCTAAGCACTTAAAAATTCTCTAACTTTATCCTCACAACAACCCTGGGAGGTGGGTACTATTATTATCCCCATTTTACAAATAAGGAAACTGAGGCAAGCAGAGATTAAGTGACTTCTCCAGGGTCAGCTAGTAAATGTCTGAGGCCAGATTTGAACTCGGGTTTTTCTAACTCTAGACTCAGCACTCTAATCAATATGCCACTTTGCTGCCTCCAAAAACTCCTGGGATCTAGTGGGATAAGTACCTCTTATTCAACAAAAATTCTAGGAAAACTAAAAACAGTTTGCCAGAAATTACATTTAGCCCAACATCTCACACTACATACCACAACAATGTCAATTAGATACATTATGTACATATAGATACAGATATACACACATACATATATACATGTATGTACATACATAGATGTACAGTCACATCATGAACAAAGTAGAGAAACATATATATGTAAAACATATGTCATGAACTCATCCCATGTCCATTGTTGTAAAAAAGTGTGTGTGTGTGTTTATGCTCACGCACGTGTGTGTAGATACCAAACAAAATGGACAATTATGATTATATAATATTGAAAAACTTTTACACACACACACATACACACACACACACACACACACACACCGATGCAGCTAGAATTAGAAGAGAAATAGTTAACAACTTAAAAATCTTTGCAGAAAGTTTATCTGATTAACAAAAAGAATAAAAGCTACTCCCCAATGGTTATGCAGTACCTCCCAATAAGTTTCAACTAAAGCCCCACCTTCAAAAAAAAAAGCTTTTCCTAGTCCTCTTTAATTTTAATATTTTCCTTCTGAAATTAGCCACAATTTATTCTATGTTTGTATATACGTGTATCTTGTTTGTACATAGCTGTTTGTTGTTTCCCCTATTAGGCTGTAAGTTACTTGAAGGCAGGAACTGTTTTGTTTCGTTTTTGCCTTTGTGTTCCCAATATTTAGCACAGTGTCTGGGACATATCAGGTTCTTAGTACATGCAAAATTATTGGCTGACTAGCTAAATAAAGAAAATCAACAGGCATTGATCAAGGGAAGAATCCAAACTATCAATAGCCATAGGAAAAAATGCTCTGAATTACTAATAATTAAATAAATGAAAATTAAAGTAACTCTCAGGTTCCTTCTCATACACATCACACTAGTAAAGATGACAAAAAGAGAAAATGGAAGTTTTTGGAGGGCCAGCGAGAAGACAGAAATACTAATTCAACGATGTTCAACTCAGATAGAAATGGATCCCTGTGGACAGCATACTGACTTAGAAAACCACAAAATGACATTACCTATGTTATATTGTATTTTTAGTTATTTTGTAAAATTTCACAATTTATCAGGTTCTGGCCATACTGAAGAGTTCTGCGTTTGTTCAGAGTTTGACATGTCTACTCTAAACACCGTTGGTAGAGCTGTGTATTTATCTAACCATAGTGGAAAGCAATTCGGTACTATACCCAAAAAGTCATTAAATTCTACACACCCTTTGAACCAGTAATGTCACTACCATGTTTATAACCCAATGGGATCAAAGAAAAAGGCAAAGCATCATATGAACCAAAAAAACATAAATATGTGGCAACACTTTTCATTACAACAAAGAAATAGAAAGTGTTGTTGTTCACTCATTTCCATTGTGTTCAACTCTTTGCATCCCCATTTGGGGTTTTCTTAGCAAAGATACTGAAGTGGTTTGCCATTTCCTTCTCCACTTCATTTCACAGATGAGGAAACTGAGGCAAGCAGGGTTAAGTGACTTGCCCAGGGTCTCACAGCTGGTAAGTGTCTGGGGCCAGATTTGAACTCCCAAAGATAAGTCTTCCTGACTCCATGCCTAGCACTCTATCCATCTAGTTGCCCATAGAAAATGGAAAATGAGTGCCTATCAATTGGGAAATGGCTGAATAAATAATGGCAGGTGAATTTAATGGAATGTTATTGTGCTGGACACAATGACAAAAGGAATAGTTTCATAGAAATGTGGGAAGATCTTTATGAATGGATGCAGTGAAGTAACCAAAAGAACAATTTATACAATAATTACAAAATTTTAAAGAAAAGCAACTTTGAAGAGACATAAGAACTCAACAATTTAATGATGAGCCATGATGTCAGCATGGCTATCAGCTAATCTACCACCTGAAAAAGAAGTGAAGGAGGCAAGGAGTAGATTGAGATAGATTTTTTACATGCCCAATGTATGAATATACTTTCGTTGATTATATTTGTTATAAGGTTGTGTGTGTTTTTTTAAGAGATGGGTCATTTAAGAGGGAGAGGAGGAAGAAAGATGACAGTGACGCAGAAAGAAGAAAAGATTTACAAAAGATTTACAAAATTTACTATGCATCAAGTTAACTCCCAAAAAAGCATCACTTGCAATCATACTATCCAGCAAAGCAAAAATTAATGTAGCATTTTTGAAGAAAATGAACATAGAACAGAAGGATGTTTAGGAGACACAGACAAGGAGGAGAGCTTTGAAACCAACATATGGAATTTGTTATATTTTATAATTTTGTAAAGTAAAGCAAGCTGTATATAACTGAGATGCAAAACCTGCAAACCTGAGTCTAAGCATCAGCTCAAAAAGGATGTTCAACAAAAAGAGGCATTCAAGGCTTTCGTTCCCCTGCTGGAAGGAAGGAAGGAAGGAAGGAAGGCAGGAAGGAAGGAAGGAAGGAAGGAAGGCAGGAAGGAAGGAAGGAAGGAAGGAAGGAAGGAAGGAAGGAAGGAAGGAAGGAAAGAAGGAAAAATGGAAGGAGGGAGGGATGGAGGGAGGAAAGGAAGGAAGGAGGGAGGAAAGGAGGGAAGGAAAGAAGGAAAGAAGGAAGGAAGGGAGGAAAGAAGGAAGGAAGGGAGGGAGGAAGGAAAGAAGGAAAGAAGGAAGGAAGGAAGGAAAGAAGGAAAGAAGGAAGGAAAGAAGGAAGGAAGGAAGGAAAGAAGGAAGGAAGGGAGGAAAGAAGGAAGGAAGGGAGGGAGGGAGGGAGAAAGAAGTGCAAAGATTATTAGATTGGTAAATACCTCAAACAACAAAGGTAAAGAAAGATTTTTTAAACTACAATTATGAGGATCAAATGAGGTATTTATAAAGTGTAGCATAGAGCTTGGCACACTGTGGGCCCTTAATAAAAGCTTAGTCCCTTCCCTTTTACCTCCCCTCCTTAGGCTTAATAGTTTTCCATTATAAGGCTAGAATGAACCCCATATGGGGTCATGACCCACATTTTAAGAAGCACTGAAGGGTTGTGAGTAGAAAAAGTTGAGGAAGCCCTTCATAGCCCAATAGAAAATATGACTACATGATAAAATCCCACCTTCTATAGAAAGTCTTCCCCAACTCCTCTTAATTACAGAGTTTTCTCTCTGTTAATTATTTCCTATTTAGGTTGTATATAGCTAACATTGTATATATTTGTTTCCATGTTGTTTCCCCCATTAGATTGTAAGCTCCTTGAGGGCAGGGATTGTCTTTCGCCTCTTTTTGTATCAACATTTAGCACAGTGCCTGGCACACAGTAGATTTTTAATAAATGTTTATTGATGGATTGTTCATTTTTTGTGAGAGATGTAGTTCTATGGGTTAAAAAAGAAGAGGTGCCAACAAAAGATAAAAGGTATCCAAAGGGCAAAAGATTTAAGAGCAACTTAAAGAATCATGAGAACAAAATTTACTATGCATCAAGTAACTCCCAAAAAAGCATCACTTGCAATCATGCTATCCAGCAAAGCAAAAATTAAAATTCATAATATCAGGATAAATAAACTGGGAATTTAAAACTACATTATGCTTAAAGACAGTGAATCAATATCAGTACTAAGTATATACATCTAATGGCTTAGGATCTAAATTTAACTGAATTTTCAAAAGGTAAAGATAGTAGCACATTAACTATAGGAGATTTTACTGTTCCTCTCTCAGAGCTGAACAGATCTAGCAATAAGATACATAGGAAAATACGGAACTGAACAAACTATTGGAGAATTTAGGCTGAATGACAGGAAATATTCTTAATGTAAACATTAAAGAGTATAGATATTTCTCAGCACCATGTGATATATTAAAAAAATGAATCCAGTGATTCAACACAGAGAAATTAGACATAGATTTTTTAAAAGCACAAAGTCTAGGTTCATCCTTTACAAATCATAACATACTAAAAATAGTAATTAATATAGTGCCTAAATCAAGGCTTAACAATGACATTGTGAATGCTGAGGTTAGAAAAACCAAATCATATAAATGGTTGGTAAGAGAATAATAATAATAATGAGACAATACACCAAAAGTTCTACAAGGGAGAAATTTTTGGGGGGGGATTATAATTTTGAGAATATACATTAACAAAATAGAAAAGAGCTGATTAATGAACTAAATATGCAATTTAAAATAAACCTCAAATAAACATAAAAGGGAAGTCTTGAAAATTAAAGGAGAAATTGCTCAAATAGAAAACAAAAGGAAAATAGAATTTATAAAACTGATTAATATTAAAAAATCTAGTTCTTAAAAAACTAATAAAATCAATAAATTTTAGCTAATCCTAATCGAAAGGAAAGAAAATCAAATTAGCAAAATAAAAAAAATAAAGAAGGCAAAATAAAAACAAATGGAAAATAAATAATAATTATTAGAATATATTACATGTAATTTTGCCAGCAAAATTTAGAATTTAAAAGAAATGGAGGCTTATATACAAAAATACCTACATTAAGATGTAATAAAGAACCTCAACAAAAAAATTCTGAGTGAAATTAAATTAGCTGCAAAGTAACTTGCAAAGAAAAAAATTGTCCAGATGGATTTACAGATGAATCCTATCAAAAATTTAAAGACCAAATAATATCTTAACTATACAAATTATTTTCAGAAATTAGAAAACATTCCATCCAATTTCTCTTGAGAGACAAGTATACCCATAATCCCTATACCAAGAAAAGAAAAAGAACTACAGAGTAATAGTACTAATAGATACTGTTGAGAAAATAAATAAATAAAATCCTGACAATATAGACAAGAAATTATTCACTGTGAACAAGTTAGATTTATAGTAGGAATACAAGGATGAACAGTAACAATTAAAATAATTTTAAAATAAAAAGACCCTCAAATAACATAATTATGTCAGTAGATGAAGAAAAAAATTTTAATAAGTACAGCCTTCATTTATGAAATTAATTTTAAAAAAGACCTAAAACCAAAAGCTAATATTATTTGGAATAGGAAAATACTATATAAACTTCTCCTTTTCCCTACTGTTATTTGACATCATTCTAGAAATACTAGAGATAGCAATACAAGAGAAAAAAATTAGAGGCATAAATATAAACTAAGAGGAGTCCAAGTTATTCTGACTTGTTGAAATGATGCTTTACTTAGAAAACCTCAAAGAATTAACAAAGAAACTAAATGAACAAGTAACAGCCTTAGCAAAGTGGTAGAATACAAAATAAACCTCTTTTTTTTTTTAAAAAAAAAAAAGCTTTTCTGTTTAGCAATCTTAAAAAACTTATGAGGAAATAGTCAGAAAGGAAAATCCCACTCAAAATAGCTACAAAATACACAAAAATTCCTGATTATCAATCTACCCAGGAATATCTATCAATCTACTCAACATATATAAATACAATTGCAAAATATCATTTAAATAAATAAAGTACTTTTAAAATAGAGAAATATTAATTGCTTACCATTGGGTTAAAACAAAATAATAAAAATAATTGTATTGCCTAAATTAATGTATATTCTATATGTATTATATGCTGCATGTACTATATCTGTCAAACTACCAAGAGGGCACATTATAGATCTAAGGGAGGAGAAATAGCAAATTCATTTGGAGGAGCAAAACTTTGAGAATCTAAAGATAAATCATATAAAAAGTAGAAATTAGCTGTGAATAGCAATTCAAGACCTAAATTAAACCATAAAGGAACAATATTTAAAGCTACTTAATATTGGCTAAAAGATTTTAAAAGCAGATCGGTGGAACACACCAGATAAGAAGTAAAGCAGAAATAATTCAACTCAGTAATCCAGTATCATCGAACTTTAAAAACTCAAGGAGAAATACAGGAGTGCTATGAGACTGGCAAAATGATAGTGTTTCACTAATTGTAGCTGGGCCCAACAGAGTTACTCACCATCTCCCCTTCTGCGAAAGATCCTATCTCAGCTGTAGACTCATCTGTGTTGACCTGGTTTGGTCCTGAGGGAATCTAACAACCTAAAAGAAGTATCAGACTTTTTTTTTAAGCTCTCTTTACATTCCCACCTTGAAGGCCTAGGAGAAATTATTTAAATCTTAGGTTTGGCTTTTGTTTCTTATCTTACCAAAAGGAGGAAGGAGTAGAAAGACATTCAACATATATCATAGATCAGAGATAGGACAGCTATTTATTTATTTTCTGTACACAAAAAATGCTTAATACACACAAGACCTAGAAATATATATTGACATAAATACTTTAAAAAAGCAGCAGCAGTAGTATAACTATGCTTATACTATCCTAGGATTCTGATATTTAAAACATTAAGACAAAATGCAATTTGTAAGACTGCTGAATAGATATTTTACATTTCGTCTTGGCTTTAAACTTTCCAAATAATTCCCTCTTGGGTCATTTCTTTTTGGCAAGCCAGATCAGGGCATGGACTCACCCTCCTACTGGTGACATCTTCTCCTCTAAGAAGTGCTATAGTTTAAAAAAAAAGTTGACATTTTCCATTATATATTCAACCTTCATTTTGGAGCCCGGGAGCTCTAATGTCTTGAACTCAGAAAGTTGCCTTCAAGGCTGGATCTCAAGATTATTCAATTATTATTATTATTATATCTCAAGATTATTCATTTGTCACCTATGCTCAGGGAAATACACAATGCAGAAAAGCAGCCAAGCACACCGATGCCAAGGTTCAGCTCGCCTAGCCAAGTCCTTGCTCTAGCTCCCATGTGGGAACAACTGCCATGCTGCCATGGTGGAAAAGTCCACCTCTTCCTACCTCTCATAGGAAATTCCTATAAGTTTCATGATACCACTTGGATCCTAGAAGAAGAATATGTAGAAGGTCTGGTCAGTCCTTTTTAAAAAGTCCACTGAGTCAACAATTCTTACTGTCCAGGGCACAAGTATATTACTTCATCAACTCAAAGAACTAAGTTCTTAACAATATTCAGTCATATGTGTCTCTAAAGTCTGCGAGGAGAAAATTATAAGGATTCTGTTTGGTCACAGAGGTCAGAAGTAGGAGCAAAGGGTAGAAGTTGCAGGGAAGTTATGTTTGCTCATTATCAGGGAAATCTTCCAGATAATTTGAATTGTACAAACTACCCAAAGTAGAATGTCCCAAAAGGCAGTGAGCTCAATAAAACAACCATTTTTTCGCTTGTTTCCAAAAACATTGTATGGGGATTTCCGGTTCATAAAGAAGGTTGGACAATATAATCAACGAAGTCCTTTCTAATTGTGAGATCCTGATTCTATTTACATTTCATTTCAGCCCACCGAGGACTGGTACAGGAGCCATGGCCCAGGATTCTGTGTCTTTTGTTATTTTGAGTTATTGTCCATACAAGCATGATTCAAGCATGATGGAAATCCTTTCAAACACATCTTCATGTCATGTGTTTCCAAATTAGGACTTCTTAGGAAAAGCTTTATGTACATTAAAAGAATATTTCAGTTGAATGAGGCAGTATAACCTGAGGCATATAAATCCAAGAGGGAGTTAAATGGCTATAAAGCACAAAGATCAAACAGTTCTATTTAAAGGCAGTTATTGTTGAACTGCAAAGGTTCATGGACAAAAACCTAAATAAACATTTGAAGCATTTATTCAATAAAATTTGAGATTGATCTTACATTTGATGATTCTTGCACATTCCAACTCCTTACTTGCTCATTCACCATTCTTATCATGGGATCTTAAGTTCTGACTTTTTCATTAATGCTCTCTCAACCTTGGAATTTTCTTCATTGAAGGTGCTTATTTTAATTGAAAAGACTGTTGTTGAACTGAAAATATTCTCTTGGAGTCATGCCCAGGCATAATTTTGGTAGTTTTCCTTAAGATGTTGTTTAACAGATAGATGGATGGATAGATAGACAGATAGACAGATAGACAAAAAGGCAAATTATCTATATGTATCTTTCTATCTGAAAGATACATAGGTAGGTAGATAGAAACATATATATATATACACCCTTGTGTGTGGCTAAAGACAGAAAAAAAGGCTAAAGTAACAGGGAAAAAGAATTAGTAAATTCTTGATTCATGATTGTTTATGCTTCTATTTTAAAGGACTTTTTTTAGCTTTGAAAGACACTAGAACTCTGATCAATGAAAAACAAACCATAATTCTAGAGGACTGAAGATGAATCACATGTTCACCTACTGAGAGAGAGATGATAGACTCAAAATGCAGGTGAGACACGCATTTCTGGACATGGTGCATGAGGAAATTTGTTTCACTTGACTATGTGTATTTGTTGGAAGGGTTTGGGTTTTTTTCTTTTTCGTTGCTTTCTAATTGGAGGGAGAGAAATAGGAAGGAGAGACAAATTATTGTTAGTTAATAAAGAAAAAAATTAAGACTGTTGTTTGATGCCTCAAAAGCCCTATATGTTGATGATACGAATCATTACTGGAAAATGTTGACTAAGTTTAGGGTCCCACTATGAAATGTGAGATTGTGAAACTCTAACACATAGTTGTTTATTCATTAATATAATGCCCTTAATAAAAACATCATATCTGTATAAACACAAATTATTTGTCTTGTAAGCAAGAATCTAATTAGTAGGCTTCCTGGTTGTTCTTCCTTGCTATATGCATTAGGCTCCAAAGCCTTTCACTTTTCACATATGTGTGCACATGTATGTGTACACACATGTACACACAATTTATATGCATGTATATACACATTATATATAGGATAATAAGAAACATGACTGAGAACTGAAAAGGACATTAGAAATAATGTGGTTCGATTTACTCATTTAGAAATTAGGAAGATTAGATCAGTAGTGTGCTGGTAAAAGTTTAATGACCAGCTCTCCAGGAAAAGCAAAATTAAACTTAAAACACACTTTTAAGTATAATCTGCATTATTATAATTTTCTCCATCACTCTTTCTTCACCTCTTCAGTGCTCAGGAACTAACTTGAATTAGATCCTGCCCATGCCTAGATGAAACTGAAAGAAAATGACTTGCCCAAGGTCACACAGCTAGCTAATAGCAAGGCTGTGATTCACATCCAGATCCTTTGACTGTAAATGCAATGCATTCTCCCCTTATATCACAAATAAATAATATTCTACATCAATACACTTTAGATTCCACCAGAAACTAGTCTAGCAGAACCAAGAGGGCAAAACATTCCAGAGATGTCCATGATATCCCAACACTACAATATACTTTTTTTTTATTGAAACCTTGACTATCTACAAAAACAATTGAGATAAGAGAGTGCATACAGAAAAGTCTTTAAACAAACTATAACATCCAATTTAGTTTTATTAGTAAAAAATGCAATTTAAAAGATAGTAATTTAAAATGTAATTTAAAAAATTAAAATGTAATTTAAAAGATAAAAAGGTTTATCATTATCTTTTTTAAAAAAGAATTGAAACCAAATAATACTTTGTGGCATTACTATATGGTATGTAGTAAAGAAAAATAAAAGATATTTGAACTAAAAAATAGATCATCAGTCAGAATGTCATCTGATGTAACTACTATTTTGACTTTGCTTTTGAAATGTTAACTATAGCAAGCAATTACAAGTATAGCTAACATTGAAAAGTTAAGTCAAAGGTGAAATTAATGTAGCAAGCATTGGTAAAGTAGCTAAGATTTCTATCTTTTTAGAAAATCTAGAAAAAATAATTTACTTTTGTATATAAAACTAGCAACACACACACACACACACACATGAAAAGGGACATAAAGAAAACTATCATTTGAAATAATAACAGAATGTACCAATATTGGGGCACTGACTAGAAAAATATCCCATCATCATAGCTAAATCGAGCCAATATAGTAAATATGTATTTCTCCAATTAATTTACAGGTTGTTATTATAATAATCAGAATAACACATTTTTGTACAATAAGATTCTAAAATAATACATTTAATATTGGAAAAGAAATGGACAAGAAGTATATTAAGGAGAAACTTTTTTTAAAAAAATCATTATTTACCCCCACCAAATCTCAAAATACCAATATAAAGAATAAATCTTTGAAGGGAATCCATCATTTAATTTTTAAAGTAGAAAAATCTAGCAATGGTTCAGAACAAAGAATCTAGAATTAGAACTAATTGTTCAAAATATGTTGGTGTTTGATAAACCCAAGAGTGTAAACCATTGGGGAAACAAATCATTATTCAATAAAAATTGTTTTTGTTTCTTTTCCCTATTCTGTATTTGTGTTCTGGACCTTGAGTCTAAAATAAAAATTAAAAAAATAAAAATTATTGGGAAAATATATGTGGTGTGGGAAAAATACAGTAGATCTACAGTTTACACTATATATTATAAAATAAATTCCAATTAGACCAATGATTCAAATATTTTTAAATGACAGGTTTAGCTCAATTATGAAGAAGAGAAAATTTTTATCTATCAAAAAAGGAAGAAACTACTGAAGACCAGATAAATATATTTGATGATATGAAAATAAAGAAATTTTGCACAACAAAAATCAATGATCCAAAATAAAAAGGGAAAAATGGTGTGTGGGGGGGGGGAATTTCTTTTAAGTAATCTGAGAAAAAACAATGTATCAAGTTTAAAAGAATTAGATAATTGCAATAAGTGGTTGAAAGGATGTGAACAGACAATTCTCAAAAGGAGTAACAAAAAATTCTTTAAATAATTTGAAAATTTTCTTAAATTCTCTAACAATCAGAAAAATACAAATTAAAACAACTTTGAATTACTACCTTACACCCATGAAGTTGCAGAGAATTCAATGATAGCAAGACTTGTGAGGAATCAGATACGTTATTGCACTATTATTTTATGAAATTGGTGTATTCTTTTGGAGGAAAAATCTATCAAAAGGAAAAGAGACTATCAACTTCATTTGAAATCATGAAAAAAACTGGAAACAACCTATATGTCCATCGATTGGGGGAAATGCTAAGTAAAACATAGTATACGGAAGTAATAGAATGTAGTATATAGAAGTAAGGGAATATCATTTGTGCCATATAGATGGCAAATATGAAGAATTCAAAGAAATACAGAAAAAAATTATAAAAATAAAAAGAAATCAGAATCATAACTATATATATAAATGAATTAAAATTTTAATGTACTTGGGAAATATTTAATTAAATAAAGAGTACTAAAAAGAACAATATATATGCTAATAGAACAATAGAAAAATAACAGCAAAATATTATAAGTATACAGATGGAAAAAATGGGAAGGAAACAGAAAGCAAATAGGCTAGTAGGATCATATATTTGAAATTAGAAAAGACATGATGTCATGAAGTTAAACTGCCACATTTTACAAATGAGAAAACTAAGGCCCAGAGACTTTCATGACTTACTTCAATACAATTAAATATGTTTTTACATGCATAGGATATAGCTTGTTTAATTTCATATTTTATTTATTTATTTGATTGATGACTTTGTAGAGGTTATTAATGTTTGAAGAAAAAGTTTAAATTATTCAGTTACTATGAAATGCCTTGACAGTGGCCCAGAACAGAGGAGGAGAGTGTTGGGGAAAACCAAAAGAAATAGCTATTAAATCAACCAGGGCACAAATCGTTTAACAGAAAGGTCAGTTATCTTGAATTGAATTCAGAGATATATCCAAGCAAACATTAGGACACAGACATTCCTTCCTCTAAATTAGTAATGTCCCAAGAAAATGCCCTTAGTCTGCAGTAGCTAAAGTTTCTAAGCCATCTTTAATGACACTCTCATGTATAAGATAAAATAACTAATAGAAGTCTATATCTCAAAGAAAACAACCTTCTTTTCTCTGCCTACATCGACACAAAACAAGATGAACATCAATTTGGGAAACAAACTAAAAACAAAGTGAGATCAAGTTCAAGGTCAAAGATGGGATCTGTTGTAGTATTTCTCAGACTTGGTAATGGTGAAACATCAGGCTATTTGTGTAATTTTTCACTCACTTCCCCAAGCTACCCCCTCCCTGAGCATTATTTGATATGTATGTATTTTTTAACAAAAATAAATTAAAATTTGTTTCAAGGGATTTTTTGATGATTTTACACCACTATAAGATAAATGGAAGACATCCTGTGTTGCCAAACAGTACTGGTCCACAGAATGTGCCCACCACCTTCTTCTTGGCTGTGAGGCTTGGACCTGCCAGACATCACATTATGTTCCTCTTGAGTCAAACTTCACATTAAGTGTCAAGAAAGCGCTGCTAACAATGAGGCCCTGGAATTCAGACAACTTACCATCATAGATCGGCTGCACTGAGCATGTGCAGGGAATAGATTAGAGCCAGAGACCCAAAGAATTGCAGCAGTGAGCTGGAATGGAGTGATGACAAGCAGGCTGAGCCAAAGAAATGCCATAAGGATGCATCTAAAATGTAACTTGAAACAAGGACAACATGGCACTCAGCAATCATAAATGCACTGTGGTTCATTTTGAGTAAAGAGCAAAAAGGCAGACCTAGAAATAGTAACATACCCTCAAAAGCTGGCTACAGAAGTAAGCCAAAGGACAGTCATTCATTTGTGTGCAGTGTGGAAAGAACCGATGATCATACACAGTTAATGGCAGTACCGACCAAAGACCACATCTTACATGCATTCTGTGCATGAGTCTGTGTGTGTGTGTGTGTGTATACATTGAACCTGATTCTAGCATCAACTATTTTCATTGAATAACATCAAATCATAAAATTTAAAGCTAGAAAAAACTTAAAGATGATCTAACCAAATCCCCTCATATTATGTATCAGAAAATCACACAATAATGTCTCACAATTTTGAAGCAATCTTCAAGCACTACTTATTTCAACCTGTACCTGAACAATAATCCTTTCTACACCAATCCAAGCAGTTATCCAGTCATGTCTTGAAGATCTGTAGCAAGAGTAAACCTAGAGCCTCCAAGGCAGCCTACAGAACTTTTGAACAGCTCTAGTTACCAGTAAGTTTTTCCCAATATCAAGCCTAAATTTTTCTCTCTAAAACTTCCACCCATTATTCATATACCTGCCCTCAGGAACCAAGTAGAAACAAATCTAATCTCTCTTCCATTTCACAACCCTTCAAATACTTGAAGACAGCATTCATGGCCCCCTAAATCTCTTCTCCAGGTTAAACATGCCTAGTTCCATCAAGCCAATCTTCATTCAGTGAGATATTCAGACCCTTCATGATCCTGGTCAGCTTTCTTTGCATGCTTTCTTACTTATGAATTTCCTCCCTAAAATATAAAACCCAAAGCTACAAGAAAATTAAAGAAAGAGAAGGGAAAGGAAAGAAAAGGGGAACGAAGGAGGAAGAAAGAAAAAAAGGAAGGAAGGAAGGAAGGAAGGAAGGAAGGAAGGAAGGAAGGAAGGAAGGAAGGAAGGGAGGGAGGGAGGGTGGGAGGAGAATTATTCTTGACATTAACTGTTTTCTTTTCTAACCATTTATTTCTAGGAGATGCCAAAAAAACAAAGATAAAACATTGGTCTATAATGTGCAGACTTCTTTCTTTTCCCTTTCCTTTAAAGTAAGATAACATTTGCTCTCTCTAGTCTTCTGACACCTCTCCTATTCACCACTGCGGGTGTAGGGTGTGTTCACAGAAGACTAGTACCTCTGATGTGAAGGCTGCCAAGCCCTTTTTAGAGCTGCTTTCCACCCTTGGTGTCCATCTGATCTTACCTGTGATTCCAAGAAGCTGTAGCATACACAGCAGCTATGCCCCAATAAACCATTTCAGCAGATGGGCTAAACCAGGTTGAGGGTAACAGAGGGGTCTCACACCCTTCAGCGAGTTGAGAAGGGAAGAGTCCACCCCAAACATGTAAAGACTTCCCTTGGTGGAATGGATGAATGAGAACAATTTGTTCCAATGGCCATGATGGCAGGTGAAACAGGAGGGATGGAGTGCTTAGAGGTTCAAAAACACCAAGGTCATCCACTGCATCTTGAGCCATCGCCAGTCGACTTGACTCTGCCTTACCACTGGACTACAATGACTCTAGAAGAGAGAGTGAAGCTGACAACATCATGCAACTCTGTCTCTTTTAAATCCAATTTTATGTATGAATCAAAAGTCATCACCCATACCATAGTGATATCATTTTGATCCTCTTTGAGAATGAAGGACAACAACCACTATTCACCACCAACAGTGGTCCATCAATCATATATAACATGCCTATTTTGTTTTGTTGAGCACCTGACTTTATAAGTTATCTGGGACTGGGGACTTGGACTTACTGAGCACTCTAAGTGTTCTCTATCTCCTTGATTATAGTGGATTCGAAGACTCCATTAACCACTTTTGTTCCATTCTTTGCAATCCAAATATTATTCTGCTTTGCAGAAAAAAAAAGGTAAAGTGGGATTTCATTAGTTTTTTTTTCCTTTTCTCCATCATCCATTATCATCATTCTGTTGGCCCCAAGCAGGCCTTCTTTGAACTTTCATTTGTCAACTAAATAGTCTTAAAATTTTTTATTGTACTTAGAATCACTATTCCTCCCTAGGCTAAGCTCATTTTGTGCTTTAGCCTTCTTAACAATATCATTTTATATTCATGCTCCGTCCCATCTTTCCTTCTTTCTTCTGTGTACATCACTTCATCATCCTCAACTCTTCCTTATCACTTACCTCTCCCATATCCAATCTATTGCCAATGCCTGTCAAGTTTACTGTTGACTGTACTCCCTTCTCTCCTCCTTTCTCTCCACCACCATCTTCATCGCCTCACGACTCCAACAGTAATTTATCACCTCCAGTATCAAATACAAAATACTCTCTTTGGCATTTAAAGCCCCTCATAACCTACCCAGCCTCCTCCAACCGTTCCAGTCTTCTTACATCTTACCCACCCCATGTACTCTTCAATCCAGTGACACTGGTCTCCTAGCTGTCCCACAAACAAGATACTTCATCTCTTAGTTTCAGGTATTTTCCCTGGCTTTCCTTCATGCTTGGAATGCTCTCCATGCTCATCTCCATTTCCAGACTTCCCTGGCTTCCTTTAAGTCCCAGATAAAATCCAACCTTCTACAGGAAGCCTTCCCCAGTCCTTAATTCTGCCTTTCCTCTCTTAATTGTTTCCTTTTTATCCTGATATAGCTTGTTTGTACATACTTCTTTGCTCATTGTCTCCACCCTTAGACTGTAAGCATTTTGAGGGCAGAGACTATATTGTGCTTTTCTTTGTATCCTCAGTGTTTAGCACAGTGCCTGGTACATAGTAAGCACTTAATAAATGCTTATTGACTAACTGATGCATCAAAATCTAACTCAGCTGATGAGCTCTCTGTGTATCCATGCTGTTATCATTATACAACTCCCGCCCTCTTCCCCTCAATGAAATAATTGTTTCAGTTTTTCCCTTCAGAATTTCACTCCTTGAATGTTATGCTGACTTTGCCTGTATAATCCTCTTTCATGAAATCCTGTCTTTCCTCTGAAGCTTTATGAATCTGCTTTCCTGAAATCTAGAATGCACCAGACTAGGCCCTGCTCTCCCTTGCTTCTTGATCACAAATTCCAAGATAAAGTGGTCATCTGATGTTTGTTGATCGATTTTCCTTCAAGGTTCCCATCATTTCTCCTTTTTAGTTCCTTCTTGTTGATAAGAAACAGATCTAGAAGAGCATTTTCCTTTACTGTTTCCTCCGACTTTTGAAAGATTAAATAATCATTAAAGTAAGCTAAGAAGTTATCAGCTGCTCTGCTTGGGACAGAAAGAGAACTCCAGCAGATTCCAGAAATGAAGAGTGGCATAATTCTAAGTGATGCGTGCCAAACTTGTCAGGCATCAATTTCCCAAACTCATCTATTTCCTCTTTCCGTTTATGGGGCCTGTGGTATACTCCAAAGATAATAATGCTTCCATTTCTGCTTCCATTTATCTTCTGCCAAACTTTTTCCACTGTTCTTCCCTATCCTTACTCCTAATTTTCCTCACCTGAGAATATCTTCTTACTGTGTAAAGTTACCCTGCTCCTTCCTCCCCTGTTTATTTTGAATAAGACACAGCCTTCCAGATTCACATACCAGAGGTCTTATTTCACCAGGTCTCAGTGATAGCTAAGTCAAATTTTACTCCTTGTCTATTAGCCATACTTTGAGCATGGGAAGAAACAGATGTCCACTGACTTTACGTGACTTGTTTAAGGTCACAAAGGTAACAAATAAGTGAACCAGGATTTAAATATGGACATTCTGACTCCAAATCGTCCTCTGTTTCCACAGAAATATACCATCCTTTCAATAAACATTCATTGAATATTTATTTGGTGCAAGGCACCACCCTTGCTCAACATCCATCATCTGTTCCAGGGCGAAGAATTTTAATGAATTCAGGTCAAGGTTTGAAACAGATTCTTTCCTAGATGAATTTAGCCTTCATCTCAATGTTGAAATTAGTCAGCTAATGATCATATTAGCTTGATGCAGATGAATTCAGGCTTGAGCTAATGTAGTTTAGCCTGAATTACAGTTGTATCTGGAATGAGTCTAGAATGTGTTCAGTTATCTGAAAAGTCACACCACTTACAAATAAATGAATTTCATTATGCATATTCAACTTAAGAGTAGTTGGAAGGTTTTTATGATTCCTCATTCTGTCCCTGCAGTGACTTCTTGCTCCCCATTATATATTATATATTAGAGTTGGGCTATATCACTTCTCAGTTATGCAAACCACCAGCCCTCTCTCTGTATTTTCTCACTGATTCACATTTTCCCTGAAGGGTGGAGAGGCAATCAACCAATTTCTTCTAAAAGGTTTTCTCAGTGCTTGAATGTGGAGAAGGAGTCTCAAGCTTCCTTCTTTTTCATCTCTTGTTGGGCTGAAAGCTGAATTTGGAGTAAGAGTAAACAAAAATTCTCAAAATTTCCACCAAGAAGTCCAGAAAGCAAACCTGAACGTTGTCAACAAGGAGCAACATGAAGCATGACACAGATAATCCACTGGTGAAAAATCAGAAGCTAACTGTGTGTGTAGATATGCACAAAGACACATACACATACACATACACATACATATACATATACATATACATACACATACACATACACATACATATACACATACATACACATACACATACACATACATATATATGTATATATGCATGTAAAACTCTTCTATTCTCCTTGCAGTTGTTTTGGTCTTTTCCACTCATACATGTACTTTTAGCTTCATGTTTCTAACATCTCACATTTGATCCTATTCCAGCTCAAATGATAAATTCCTTCCAAATGTGGGGTGGTGAGAAAAGCATTAGACTAGACCTAACTCTACCTCTTTCAGCCTGTGTGACCTTGAGTGTGTCACATCACCCTTTGGGCCTTGCTTTCATCATCATCGTCATCATCATCATCATCATCGTCATCATCATCATCATCGTCATCATCATCATCGTCATCATCATCATCATCATCATCATTATCATCATCATTATCATTGTCATCATCATTGTCATCATCATCATTATCATTGTCATTGTCATCATCATCGTTGTCATCGTCATCGTCATCCTCATCATCATCGTCATCATCATCATCATAGACAACAACATGATCATCATCATCATCATCATCATCATCATCATCATCATCATCCCTAGCATTTATATAATATCTACTATGTGCCAGGCACTGGGCTAAGCATGTTATACATATTGTCTCATCTGATCCTCACAATAACGCTGAGAGGTAGGTGTTGTTATCCCCATTTTATAGTTGAGGAAACTAAGGCAAACAGAGGTTGAGTCACCTTGGGAAAGTCACTTAAGAAAGTCACTTGGGAAAGTCATATTAAGTATCTGAGGTGGGATTTGAGCTCAGGTCTTCCTGACTCTGGGCCCTGCTCTATCCACGGCACCATCTAGCTTCTTTATCTGCAAAATGAAGGAGTTAGACTAGAAGATCTTTAGTGTCCCTTTAAACTAACTCTAAATCTGTGACCCCATTCCCATGGAATCTCTAAGAACTTAGATATTTAGAATTTTAAAGAGTTGGATGAAACCTTAAAGATCATCTCATTCAACAAGCATTTATTAAGCTTCCCCTTCCTGCAAGGCACATAACACTCCAGGCCTCTGATGATATAGATGGGGAATTGATTAAGTTACCAAGCCCACAGAGCTAGTTAGGGACAAAGTCACTTGAGCGTGACAATATTAACAGTTATATACACTATCATACTAATATTAATAATGAAAGATATTCTAGAGGTGACATTATTAGCCTATCATCAGTAGGACATGTATGTCATCATTTTTCTAAAAATTATATTCATCCATTCAGACTTTCTTCATTCAGTCTCATTGAGAGGACATACTTATTCAGTATATTGAGAGGAACAGAGGGTTATAATTAACAATTTCTTAAAATATTGTCTTGACAAGACTCTAGTTATGGATATCTTTAAGATTTGAAAGAAATGTGCAATAATCTTCTCTCTCTTTTCTCCAATCTCTTTCCTATCAAACCACTGTATATACCATTTCCAAACCAATCATCTTAAATCATTGCAAATCCTTAAGTCAAACACTTTCAATGGTTTCCCATGTCCTACAGGAAAGTCTTAATTCCTTTGTCTTGCATTCAAGGTCTTCCATAATCTTGACCCAACCACAGACTACCAGACTTATCTACCACTGATTACTCAAACTGGCCCACTGAATACACTTCAAAGTTTCTCACATCTATGCCTTTGCTTGAAATGTTTCCTTTCTCTAAAATCCATTCCTCTTCATTTCCATTTACTGAAATCCTACTTCGAGATCTAGATGAAGCTTTATCTTCTGCATAAACCTCCCTTGATCACCTCAGCAAGAGGCAACTTTTTTTCCTCTTCTGAACTTCATTGCCCATACAATGAAACATATGAAAGTTGTCTAACGTACTTTGCATTTTCATTATTTGGATATGTGCCATTGCTACTGACTAGCTCCATCTAGAACATAAGCTCCTGGAGATCAGGCACAATGTCTTATGTTATCATGTATACCTTATAAAGTCTGACATAATGCCTTGTGTATGATAGGCACTAACTTTTATGAATGAAAAATTAATATATGTCTACATATATGTATGTATATATATATATATATATATATATATATATATATATATATATCCACATACAAAATCAATTAGAAAGTAACATTTGTTATCGAGGAAATAAAAAGTCCAACCACAAGAGAAAACATCTTAAATCTTTGATTACTTAATGGACTCTGGAATTTTAATTCATTCAGAAAGCAGCAAATAAATACTCTTTGTACAGGAATACAAAGATAAGAACAAACTAATTTCTGCCCTCAAAGAACTTATTTACATTCTATTGGAATGTAAGAGGAGGGAGAACCTGTACGCAGAAACCTAAATACAAAATACATTATGTAAACATTCTAACCCTTTCCCAATTAATGAAATAACTTCTAAATGAATCAATCCATCAACAAGAGGAAACTAGATGTGAATAAATCCCCAATTAGTTTCAAAGAATCATAGAGGCCTTGGGGTCATTGAATGGAAGCAGATGATGTCAAGCAGGAAGTATCTTGAGACTGGATAAAATGACCAGATATTCCTCTGGGTCTTTATATAACCAAGGGAGTCAGTTTGGAATCTTGGATTCCATCAGCATGTTGGTTGAGTGACTATCAAATCCATTGGTGAATACCCACAGTGAGGAAATTGCCCTTGAAAGAGTTGGGGGTAGGTATCTCTTTCTCCTGCCCATCGCTACCACCATCCCCATTGATAGATCTCAGCCACTGATGTTCCAGTACTACAGGCTTTGGTGGACACTGCTACAGACATGAGAGGGACCATCATGTCTTCCAACCTTTCAAACTTCTCAGACTTGTAATTTAGTTAATGCTATCTCTAAATACTCAGTTGTTTTTTTTCTCAAGAAACCTTTCCTTTGCCCTTGACACATCTCTATTATCAACTGGACCCAATATTTCCTACTAGCCCAGTCTCTCTGATAATGTGGTCAACAGGAGAAATGAGAGAAGGAAGGACTCTCTCTTCCCTAGAAGAGTAATTTTCTCTCAGAAGTCTGGAATCATCAGTTCCCAAATTTGAAGTCTTCTCTAACTTAACCAACTGATTCTGAATCAGCTTTCTGAATTCATATCTACCCCAAGAGGCATGACTTGGTCTGCAACCATTCACAAGATATGTGGCATCATCCATCTTTATCTAATGACTCAAGGCCCCTATAGTTCTTTCAAATTGATTAAAGATATATTCATACCTTTTTTATTTTTACTGATTCAGTTAAAATTGTCTGGGTCTTACGTAATTAATTAGGGTAGGAGTGAACTCCCATCATTGCATATTTAAAAGAGATACAAAGTAACTTCTGAGAAGACCAACAGAAGCTTTTCATGTTACATATGGCACTTCAGTTAATTTTTCAAGTTAGCTAGGGTTCATAGGGATCCTAAGAGCGAGAGGTAAATTGGGAGTGAGTGCATTCCAGTGCAGAAGTACAGAGAAGGAAGTTGGAATGTTGTCTTTCGGGAACAATAACCACAAAAGTTTGGATGGAAAGAGAGTAAATGAAGGAGAGTATCATTTATTAAACAACTAACACAATGTTCTCAACCCCACAAATTCTCCAAGACCCGCAGCTTTCTGAAGTGTGAGATTGAGCCATTCCATTGCTTCACCAGTCAGCTGTCTGTGGATTTTGATGCTTTATCAAGCAGTTTTCAAAGTCTCTTGGAACGCAGTAGTAAACGACTACAGCAATCTACTTTTTGATAAACTCAAAGAATGCAGCTTCTGGGCTAAGAATTCACTATTTCACAAAAACTGCTGGGAAAATTGGAAAACGGTAGGGCAGAAACTGGGCATAGACCAATATCTGTCACTGTATACCAAAATAAAGTGAAAATGGGTTCATGATTTAGGAATAAAGGCTGATACTTTAAGCAATTTGAGAGAGAAAGGAATAGTTTACCTGTCAGGGAAGAATTTATGACCCAACAAAAGATAGGGAGCATTACAAAGTGCAAAATGGATAATTTTGATTATGTCAAATTGAAAAGTTTTTGTATAAACAAAGCTAATGCAACAAGATTATGAAATTGGGAGAAAATCTTTACAACCAGTATCTCTGATAAAGGCCTCATCTCTAAAACATACAAGGAACTGAGCTAAATTTATAGGAACACAAGTCATTCCCCAATTGAGAAGTGGTCAAAGGATATGAACAGGCAGTTTTCAGAGGAAGAAATTAAAGATATCTATAGGCATATGAAAAAATGCTCTAAATCACTATTAATTAGAGAAATGCAAATCAAAACAACTCTTAGGTATGACATCTCTCCTGCCAGGTTGGCTAACATGACAAAAGAGGAAAATGATACATGCTGGAGAAGATGTGGGAAAATTGGAACACTGTTACATTGTTGGTGGAGTTGTGAACTGATCCAGCCATTCTGGAGAGCAACTTGGAACTATGCCCAAAAGGCTATAAAAATGTGCACACCCTTTGACCCAGGCATACCACTTCTAGGGCTGTATCCCTAAGAGATCAAACAAGTGAGAAAGGGACCTGTATGTACAAAAATATTTATAGCAGCCCTTTTTGTGGTAGCAAAGAATTGGAAATCAATTGGGGAATGGCTAAACAAGTTGTGGTACATGAATGTAATGTAATACTATTATGCTATAAGAAATGGGGAACATGCAGACTTCATAATAACCCGGAAAGACCTACATGATATGATGCTGAGTGAGGGGAGCAGAACCAGGGGAACATTGTACACAACCACAGACATATTGCTTCTGTGACGACTAATTTTGATAGACTTGGCTCTTCTCAGCAACACAAGGTTCAAAGACAGCTCCAAAGGACTCATGATGGAAAGAGCTATCTATATCCAGAGAAAGAATTATGGAGTCTGAATGAAGATTGAGGAAAACTATTTGCTCTCTCTCTCTCTTTTTTTTCTCTTCTTCTTTGGTTTGGTTTCTTCTTTCTCATGAATCATTCCATTGATCATAATTCTCCTTTACAACTTGATTATTGTGCAAATAAGTTGAATGAGAAGGTATATGTAGAACATATATGGGATTCCGTGCCGTCTTGGGGGGAGGAGGAGGGGAGGGAGGAGAAGAAAATTTGGAACTCAAAACCTTGTAGAACTAAGTGTTATAAACTAAAAATTAAAATTTTTTTAAAAATAAATCAAAGTCTCAGAAAAGATTCTACAGTGGAATTCATGTAGGATGCTTTCTAAAGAGGCAAAATACAGGTTGGATAAAAAATAAGTAGAGGAAAGATCGAAGAAAGATTTTATTCACTTTTATTCTTCCCGTAAGATATTGTTGCTTACTGATGGCAAATTTGGGACAGAATATAAAATGTTTAGGACCTTATTATTAAAAGTATTTAATAAAAATAGAAGTGAACTATTTCAATAAAACACCAAGATATAATGATTTTAGAACTAAAAAGAATCTCAAAAATTATCTAGTCTACCCTCATTATTTTATAAGTCACAAAAATTTGCTATTTAGTCTTTGAATAAGTATGAGGCAGGACCAATCAGAAGGAAAATTCAGTGAAGAGTTTTTAGAATTTTAATGCTACAAATTTTGTCATTAGCGTATTTCATCTCTAATCTTGGTACCCTTTTCCTACCGTTGGCTACCACCATCACATTTGATGACTTTCATATTTCACTACCTTCCATCACAACCACCAAAATTGTTCTATCCACTATTCCATTCCCTCAGAGTCCTATATTATTACTGAGTGTTAATGGACTCATACATACCTTCCAGATACTTTATTTGGGTTTTAATGAGAGATTTGATTCCTGAAGCCCAGGCTTTATGCCAACAGAGTGACCCTAAAGTGAGAATTTTCGGCACTCGGGAAGCCTGGTGAAGGAGATATATTTGGTCAAGTTTAGCACACTTCAAAGTATTCCACAAGCCACTTGTGTCAATGTTGGAGCCACTATGAAAAGCAATATTAGCATCAATAAATAAGTCAACAGGCTACAATGATAACAGAAGTAATAGACTAAAATTGGAGAAAGTTCAACGCCAATTAGATTCTGAAGTATAGCTCCAAGGAAAATGACAAGGTCTTTCTTTTTTAGGGTTTCAGAAAAAGTGCCTCAAAAAATCATTCCAGTCACAGATGAAATTAACTTGTTTTCCAGCTTGTGTTTTCTTAGGCATATAAGAATTCTCAGAGTTTTAATTTTTTTTTTCAAATGGGATAGCCTCTCTCTTTCTCTGGGTAAAATCACAAAACATCCCAACTGACTTGATTCAAGCATATTTTATGAACTTTTAGTAATATATTTATCTTTAAAGTGCAATCAGGAGAGTTCTATTTTAATGTTTGTGATAAATAATTGGACCATCTTATCAGTACTCCAGTATTGGATACTAGCTGCATGTGTAAGTGTGTTTTTAATGTAGCCATTATTTTCCTACCCACTAGAATAAAGTGCATTCAAGTGAAATTTTCCAAATTTTTGTAAAACACAACATAGCATCAAGAGTATTAGGTACATTTTCTAACTCTACCACATTTTCCAGAGAACCTTTTACAAGACACATTACCTCCTCTTAAGGATAAGAATTAGCATTTACTTCCAGGACTTTCCAGGAATAAAGTGAGAACTTTCTTTTAAGAAATGAATCATGGTTAAAATGTCTAATTCTCAAATTAATCCTTTATCCTGACCTGCAGCGATTGACAAAGCCCATCTCACCATCCAAGGCAGATGATACTCCAGACTTTTTTTCTAAAAGATTTTCAGGAAGGTAACTCCATATTTTTCTAGAGGAACATAAAGGAATATTGGTCAACTTTTATTCTGGGGAAATTTTTCCTTAAGAATAAATTAGAAACTGCTTTCTTGAAGTCCATGTCATTTTGTTCTGTCCTCAGAGGAGTTAGAGCTGATCATCACTCACTGAGTAATGCGCCTATAAATATTTGAAGATTGAATAATAGCTTCCCCTCAACCTTTTCTTCTCCAGATTGAATAGTTTCTTTGACCACCTTTTACGATGTTTAGTACAATGCAAAGGTAAAATATTTTGCACGCAGGAGAACTCAGTGAATTGTTGTTCACTGACTGGCCGATTTATTCTCATTTGCCATGCATCTTTTTTTTCCAAGCCTCTAATCACCCTTGAAGCTTTCCTGTTCAGGTTCAAATATAGTATAACACATCACATGGGTTGTGAAGCAGGAAGTGCATCATCTCATCTGGCACTAGGCTCCTATGTGGAAAATACCATTTGTTTCCATGTCAAACTATCTTTGGCAACTGACCAAAACAGAGAACAGAGGGTTAATTATTTTGCATGAGAGCTGCTAACCCACTACTTATTGAGGACAGAAGGAGACAATAGGGTGAGGAAGAGACCTATCAGATGTTAACCAAAAGAATTTCACGTGTAAGGGAAGTTTCAGGAAGTGGAAGAAAAGATTGAATGGATCACGACTGAAAACTCTATGTTTGCCATTACGAGTGCTACAGCAGTAAGAAGAGGAAAGAGCCCACAAAAAGAGAAGTCTGCTTCGTTCTGAGAGTTGGCTAGGAGAGAGGATGGAAGGCAGAAGACCTTTCCTACACTTTAAGAGCCAAAAGAATACCTTTTATTGTTTGTTATGAATATATTTGCTGGTAACCCAGCAACTAGGCCTAGATGCTAGGAGCCTGGAGAAAATAGTGCTGGTGGCTGGTTCTTAGTGAGAAAAAAAATTCTTTTTGTTTTCTTACTTTTATGGATATTCTCAAGGTGAGTGGACAGGGCTGGTCAGGACCCTTTGAAACTGTTTACGACTCTTACTCATTCGCTTAAGATGACTTATCATACCATGTGTTCTAATTGGTAGTTTCCTCTTTTTATTTTTGAAGTTGAAACACTAACTGGAAATGTGAATCCTGAGCCAAGCAGAAATAGTTCTTTTAAAATAACTGTGTTCATTTTCCATGTACTTCACCCCCTGATCTTGATGTACCTCTCTCCTTTGCTCCTGAGTCACAGAATCATAGCTCTGCAGAGACCTTACAGTCCATACCTTTTAATTGTCATATAAGTCAAGTGAGGACTAAGGAAGATGGACTAGTTGCCCAGGATTAAATAAGGAGTAGACGATAAAGAAAGGATTTGAACTCAAGTCCTCTGACTCATCATCACATACTGTCCTTTCTTTTCTGGGGAATGTCCCCTGACTTGTTAGTGTAGTCTGTAGAATCCGGGCATGGTCCATCCTACAGAATTGAAGAGGGATGGCGCCATAAATCCATACCTTTATATAACATTCTACAGATTTTGAAAATGTTTTCACATATATTGTTTTCATTTGAATAAGACAGGGTAGACTTTAGAAATTTTAGAAATTAGGAAACAGAGACTCAGACAAAAGTTAATTGACTTTTAAGGTTCCCTGTCTAGTAGGTGCCAAAACTAGAACCCAGAAGCCCAGGACATCTGACTATGGCCATCAGGAAATATTTTTAAGCAATCGGTCAGCTAGCATTTGTTAAGCATCTACTATATTCCAGGTACTGTGCAAAGCACTGTTGATATAAAGAAAGGTGAAAACCAGCTGCTGCTCCTAAGAAGCTCATAGTCTAATTCAGGAAATAACATGCAAACAATTAGACAGGATCGACTGGGGATAGTCTCAGAAGAAAGACATGAAGATTAAGGAAGACTGGGAGAGGTTTCTTGCAAAAGGTGGGACTTTACCTGATACTTGAAGGAAGCCAGGGAAGCCTGGTTGTAGAAATGAGGAGGGGGAGAAGTCCAGGCAGGGGACACAGCCAAGGAAAACACTACAAGTGTGGATATGGAGTACCTTGTTAGATGAATTATAAGGAGGCCAGTGTCACATGAGAGGAGTAAGGTGTAAGGAGACTGGAAAAGCAAGAAGGGACAAGGTTAGAGAGGCTTTTACAAGCCAAGCAGTGAGTATGAGCATATATAGTGCTTCCTAAGCACTTTACAAACATCATCTCTTTTGATCCTCACAACAATCTTGGGAGATAGGTGCTATTATTATCCTCATCTTACAAATTAAGAAACTGAGGTAAACAGGTTAAGTGACTTGTCCAGGGTCACACAGCTAGGAAGTGTCTGAAGATGGATTTGAACTCAGGTCTTCCTGACTCCAGTGCCAGTGCTCTATCCACTGAGCCATGTAGCTGCCATACACACACACACACACACACACACACACACACACACCCCTCTGCCCCTGAGGAATTTCTCTTCTAGAACAGGTAATAAAACATGCCTTCAAATAGTCATAATATAAGTTAGAATGCATTTAAGTATCTTTTTTTTTTACATTGCTCCAGACCCTGTGAAGACCTCCCAGTAAATAAAATGTCTCCACCAGAGCAGATTGGCAATTTGTTTGCAACATATAGTCTTAAAGAATTTACTGCGCCATGGAGAGTTTATCTTGTTTACAGATGGTTGTACAGCTAGTATGTCAGAGACAAAACTTAAATATAGGTCTGTCTGACTTGGAGATTGGCTCCCCATCCATTATGACATGTTATGTACATGAGAATAAGTATATAAGAAAGGCAAAAAAAGACACGAGAGAGATTCAGAGAGAAGGGATGACTTCTGAGTAGAAGAATCTGGGGAAACTTTATGAAGGAGATTATCTATTATAACTTATTATATTATAATAGCTGATTCATTGGAGAGTAATGAGGCAATAATATGAGTTATTCAACTACTCGGAGTTTTTTTTTAATTGATGAAAATCTCTTTTATCTCCTTCCCATTGCCTTCTCCTCATTAAAAAAAATAAAAAGATTCCTTTTAATAAACATGCGGAATCAAGCGAAACAAATTCTTGTATTGGTCATGTCCAAGAAATATACCTCATTCTGCATCCTGAGTCCATTGCTTCTCTGTCAGGAGGTGGGGGAACATGCTTCGTCATGAGCGCTCTGGGGTCCTGGTTGCTCATTATACTAATTAAGGTTCTAAAATCTCTCAAAATTGTTTGTCTTCACGATGTTGTTTTTTATTACAGAAATCGTTCTCCTGTTTCTTCTTACTTTACGCTGCATCAGTTCATCCAAGTCTGCCCAGGATTCTCTGAAGCTGCCCCCTTATGTCTTTAAGCCCAATGATATTCTATCATATATGCCATAATTTGTTCAGCCTTTCTCCATTCAATAGACACTTCCTTAGTTTCAAGTGCTTTCCTGCTATCTTCTATAAATATTTTTGTACATATGAATCCTTTTCCTCTTTCTTTAATCCTTTTAGTATGTTGATCTAGTTTGTAGTGGGAAGGGAAAGGACCAAACATTTATACAGCACCTACTGTGTGTCCAGACAGACTATGTGCAAGGTAGGTGTTATTATTATCTCCATCTCACAAAGAGGTTAAGTGACTTGCCCAAAGTCACACAGCTAGGAAATGGCTGAGGCAGGATTTGAACTCAGTCTTCCTGACTCTAGGCTCAGAACTTTTATCATCTGTGCCATCTGCTGGTATTGCTGAGTGAGAGGGTGTGCACAGTTTAGTAACTTTGGAGGCATAGTTCCAAATTTTTCTCCAGAATTACTGCATATAGCTCCACCAACTGGGCATTAATGTGCCTTAACCCCTCTAAGATTTATCCTTAGCCTTTTCTGCTAACTGCCAATCTAATGACTGTGAGGTAGCAGCTCAGAGTTGCTTTAGTTTTCATTTCAGTAATTATTGATATAGAGCAATTTTAATGTGTTTATAGCTAGCTTAGATTTCTTCCTTTGGAGCTGCTGGATCGTATTCTTTGACTATCAGTGGGGGAATGGTTTTATTGTTATAAATTTGAATCAGTTCCTTACATATCTTAGAAAGAGAATTTTTATCAGTGAAGCTTGCTGCAAAGATTTCTTTGTCCAGTTCAGGTACAGAGAGTTTAAAGGAAACTGAAAGATGGGGCTAGTCTTATGCAGACATGCAGGAACACAGAGAGAAAGAGAGATAAACAGGAGAGAGACAGAGAGAGAAACAGAGAGAGACAGAGGCAGAGACAGAGAGACAGAGAGAGAGATAGAGACTGTGGAAAGAAACACAGACAGAGAGACACAGAGACAGAGCCAGAGACGGAGAGAGACTAAGACGGAGAGAGAGAGAGAGAGAGAGAGAGAGAGAGAGAGAGAGAGAGAGACAGAGAGAGAGAGAGAAGCACAGTAATTGGGCTGCCACCATTGGTAGTGATTTCACTCATTTTAGAATTTTTCAAGCAGAGGTTGGATGACCATTTGTTGCGTAGGTTATAGTGTCATGTATTGGTTAAATTAGATGGCCATTGAGGTCTCTTCCAATTCTAAAATTTAGTGATTCTGTGACTTTCTAGTGAAATAGACCCTCATTGTTCACTCACCGCTTTACATACACACACACACACACACGCACACACACACACACACACCCCACATCACATCATACAAATGCTCTATATCTGAGCCTGTTCATACCACCCCAGGAATTCTCTTTACCTCTGTGGAATCAATCAGACACTATTTCTATGTCCATTAAACTATGTCCACCAAATACAACATCTTCTAGGGTTTTGTCGTCACAGTTCCCAAGATATTAATATTGCTTTGGGGCTCTATGTACTTTCAACCTCAAGGTTCGAATCACAAGGGGAAAACACTAGCATCTACCTGACTCTCAAATTTATTCTCACTACATTCACAAACCCTCCAGGGATCTGCACCCAATGACCAGAAATGCAACTTCAAATTAGCTAGGGATATGGACCTGAACATACACCTACTGAACAAACATACTGAATCACACACCAATAAAACTACACTGAATCACAGAACCACTACTCACATGCACTCATAATAACTCATTAAATGATCACAACACACTACATCACAAATCCCCAGAAGCTGGCTTTCAATCCTGATTAACCCAACAATTATCAGCATCAAGAGACTATTCTGATTTTCCCTTATAACCTAAGGGAAATTACCAGTTATAGGTAACAGACAGACACATAGGTGTCTGTCTTTCAGATTGAATGTCCCCAGAGTCTAATACCAATATGGAACCTTCCTGCCTAACTCCTGGATTTCTCCCAGTACTGAATTCTTTTTCTACTTATCATTCCCCAGCTCAACCCTTATTTACTCAGCCATCAACCTTCAGCCTGAACATTTCCTTGGTCTTATGTCTAGAGGGCATTAGCTTGGGCCATGGAAAACTTTCAAGTGAAGCTCACAGTATTACCTTTGCCTGATTCCACTCTAGGCCAAGATGAGGTGGAAGAATACAGAAGTACTACCTGAAGGACGCTTGAAGAAAGAGAAAGATTTGAACAGGCAGTGATATGTAGAGAGCCATTTCTAACTATGGATAGATATGCAGCTAAAGGAAAGGCTAGAATGAAATTGGATAATGCTGAGTAGTTCAATTTTACTTTAAAGCAAAAAATATATGTGAAGAGGAGGCAGTAAAAAGGTAGATTTGGGTCAGACAGTGGAGGGCTTCAAATACCAGATTGTATTTTATTTGACAAATAATAGGAAGCCACTGAAAATCTTTTGAACACATTGACAATACTACTGTGGAAGCTATATGAAGGATAGATCAGAGAGGGGAGAATCTTAAGGCTAAGAAATCAGTTAGGAGGCTAGTACAATAGTCCAAACAAAAGATATACGTCCTGGAATTTTGAGGTATGCTCAAAGTATATGATTACAAATTAAACTCTAGTATGAAAAAGCATCTGTACCCATAGCACTGTGTATAATTGGTTATTCTAAAAGTATAACTGTTAATCATAACTAGGACCTTGAATATCAAGAAAAGATTACATTATTTTTATTTTCTTGTGATAAATTTTAGTAACTTTTAGGTGGTGAAGTTCTCTAAATGCTCTTGTTGCAAGATGATTTGCTGTTATTTCCAAGTTCCAGAATCCTACATGGCCTCCTCAGTGAGATCCATGGCCGCCCAGAAGAGATCCGGCTAACAATCCACACAGGAAGAATAAAATGGATGAAAAATATTGCACAGACTATGATGTGTAGTTTATGTAAAATAAATTGAGTGAGTACATAAATATGTCTGTATCTTTAAAAGGAACCAAAGATGAATAACAAGTTTGGGCCCAGAATTGAAGAAGACAAAGACAGCAGGATGGATTTCATTTGGGAAACCAAGATACTCTCTGACATACATACAAATATTTTTAACACCAATATTCAACCAATGACAGTCTTTGGCTGCAAATCAGGGGCAAGGAGAAGATGTGGTGGATAGAGTACCAAAATTGGTGTCAGGAAGACACCAGTTCAAATCCCACCTCAAACACTTACTAGCTGTGTCAATATGGACAAGTCAATCAATTTCCTTGGACCTCAGTTTCCTCCTCTATAAAATAAAAGGGTTGCATTCTATGGCTCCTAAGATGCCTTCCAGCTATGTAAAACCACTCTTTCCAAAGAATGAAAATTCCATGTGACCCAAAAGGCAATAGAAAAATACACGGTAGGTGTAAGTAGGCTACAGCATAATACTCACAATATTTTGGACAGAAGTAGTATTTAAAAAATCTTTCCAGAAATGGATGATCAGAAAAAAGGATGTGGCAAGAGCCAAGAAATAGCAAATGGTCAACTCGAGGGTTGCACCAGTACCTTCAAAATGTTAAATGATTGAGAGAAAGGCCTCCAATATGTTGATTAGATCTTCTGCAAGGATTTGTGAGAGGACATGGACAGCAATGGCACAAGACGAAAAAATGTGAATCAGCCGTGATCAGAGGGTGAAAGAAAACTCACATGGATGTGAGTGGCTATCGTGCAGGAAGAAAAGCTGAGACTGCCTAGAAGTGTGTAGTCAGTCAATCAGCAAGAATGTATTAAGTGTGACTTGACTCTGGGTCAAGTGCTGCTTGCTCAACACTAGGGATACAAAGGCACAAGGAATTTACATTCTATTAGAAGAGACAATGTGAATGCTGTTAAGTATAAATGGGCAGCTAAGTAGAGCAGTAGAGACTGCTGGTCCTGGAGTCAGGAAAACTTAAGTTCAAATCTGGCCTCAGACACTTACTAGCTGTGTGACCTTGATCAAGTCACCTCACCTCTTTCAGCCTCAGTTTCCTCATCTGAAAATGCAGATAAAAAGTAGTACCTGCCTCCCAGGATTATTATGAGGATAAAACGGCATATTTATAAAGTACTAAGAAAACCTTAAAATACTATTATTTTTATTGTACATTATGTCTAAAAAATGAATACCAGGTAGTATTTGGAAAGAGTGCACAATGATGGAGGGATGAAGAAAGGCTTCATATAGAAGGTGATGTTTGAGCTGTCTTGAAGGAGGACAAGGACTACAGAAGATGGAGGTGAGGGGGCATGGTGGAATAGAAAATGTAAAGGCAAAATCTGAGAAAGGAGGTAACAGCAAAACCCATGGCCTCAAATATAGATACATAAATAACCATATTCAGTCAACTAGCAAGAGAAAGTCAAAGGTATAAATTTAACTTCTTAGGTATCACTAAGATTTGGTCCAATAAAACCCCTGACTAGAAGATGCCTTTGAATGAGTAAATCTTATTAAAAACAAACAAGACAGATAGATATGGAGGAGACTGTGTTAAGAAGGCACTCCTGAAGAAACCCAAAAATAGGGGATGGGGGTGGGAGGAGAGCATTTCGATGAAGATCAAAAGAAGGAGAAGCATAAGTAATTTTGTCATCAAAATTTACTGATTGGTGAGGGCCTCATATGGAGGCTCTATCTAGGAGGCCACAGCTACAGCATCATACATACCCTCTATGATCTGCTTCCCATTTCTGGAACCATAATTAAAATATACTGGTATTGCTATTGAAACAGTGAGTTAATCTAATCCCCTCTGATTCCACTCACCTTTCCTGAAACTTTCCAAATCAAAACACTATAGATAGATAGACTGATAGATAAATAGATATAGATAAATAGATATATGCATATATACATGATATATAATTTATATTTATATACATATATGTGTGTATATATGTGAATATACGTATGTATGTATATAACCATGTGCATGTATAAATATGTATAGGTACGTATATGTATGTATGTGTAGTCTTCCCCTATTAGAAAGTAAACTAATAAAATATTGTTTTTAAAAAAGTAACCACCCTGAGGGCTTGGACTTTGTCCATTTTGTATGTCTATGCCCAGCACTTAACTTAGCATAATGATCTACCTCCCTACCACTTCCCTGCTTTTGATAGCTATGCTTCTTCACCATAGTGCCCATAGTGCCATAGTGCCATTCTCTCTGGCTTCTGGCAATGCCCCTCCCACTAACACTAGAAGTATCATAGGCTTCCCCATCTTGACCAGGTTCCCAGATTCCCCAGGCCATACCCCCTTGCTCTTGCCTACAGCAATCCAGGCTTCCTGGGTCTCATAGAACACAGTACCACCACATTCCCACAGATCAGGTGTGCAGAGATGATCTACGGTTTCATGCTACCTTCATTCTAGATGTTATGTTCATCCCTCCTGTGGGAACCTCAGACTCTGCCCTGGGGACAGAATTCTGACAGTACCTGAGCTTGTTCACAACCAGACTCTCCCACCACTTTCTGCCCATCTCTGCACTGTCCACAGTACTACCCTTGAAATCAGGCCCTTAACTCCAAGATCAATGGCCTTTCTACCGCACCAAGATGCATCTTAATCTTCCTTCAATTTGATTTTTCATCTCAATTTCCTCTTTTCTTCCTTACCCACATACCAGCACCTACCTGTGAGGATCAAATGAGATAATATTTGTAAAGCACTTAGAATAGTGCCTGGCACATAGTGGGAACTCTACAAATGTTTCTACCTTTCCCTTTCCCGTTTACAATCATTCAATTCTCTTTCTTCTATTTTACAAAATGGTATAATTAAGCAACTAATATTGGGACAATTGGGTATTTAATGAGTATTTTTAAGGAACTACTATGTACAATGCATTGTGCTGGGAAATAGCATGATTGGGGAATGGCTGAACAAGTTGTAGTATCTAACTGTGATGAAATATTACGTGCTGTAAGAAATAATGAGCTCGATGATCTTAGAAAAACATGGATAGACTTGCACAAAACAACAAAGAGCAAAATGAGCAGAACCAAGAGAATGTTGTATACAGTAACAGCAATATTGTTTTAGGAAAACTTTGAGTGAAGGCTAAATAATATCTTGACCCTTGTTAACAAGAGTTTAAAACCTAAAAGGAGTGAAAAGATACATACAGATAAATATAACATAAATTAAAAATTGATAAGTATGTAAAATGATTATAAAGTGCTATGAGGTAAAAGATTGGAGAAGTCACTTTCTGATGAGGGCATCCAGGAAGGTTTCACAAATGAGATCACCCTTGAACTACACCTTGAAGGAAAGCTGAAAAGATAAGAGGCTCCTTCCTTCCAGGCAGAGCTAGGGAAGGGTGAACAAACTGGGTACAGTAGGATGTGTTTATGGAAGGGTGACCACGAACATATTTGACTTTCATAACCTTGCCCCTGGTGTTAACTAGGTCTAGGATGCTTAAGGAAGCCAATGTTGAGCATGTGAGGTGGTATTGAAAAGTACTGTCTTGTTTGATAGTTTCCATATGTTTAAGAACTACCCCAAAATACCATGATAGGGCTGAAACAGTAGTCATGAATGAATCTAAACAAAAGGAAAGTTCTCTGGAAGGAGCTTGTGCTGTCAAACCCTAGGTAGAGCTAAGTGCTAGTGATTGGAAAAGGATTTTTGATGAGCTCCAATCTCAGACCTTTATCTAGTGAAATTTCAAGAAAACGTGATTTTTTCCTTATGTCTTAGAAAGATGGAAAGATTTGAGTTTCATCTGAAAGAAAAAGAACTAAACCAAGAGAACACATATGACCATAGTCCTTAAATTTGTACCTGTCAAAAATTTTCAAAAATAAGTATGATTGTGTAGCAACAAATACCAATTAGAGTAGCTCCCCTCCAAAAAGAAAATACAAGGAAACTAACACTTACCTTGGGCACCATGTTGTTGGGAGGGAAAGATAAGGGAATGATGTTACAATTCTTTTTTAGAACATTTTTGTTTTTGTTCAGTTGTTTCTCTGTTGTGTCTGACTCTTCGTGACCCCATTTGGAGTTTTCTTGGCAAAGATACTGGAGTGGTTTTCCATTTCCTTTTCCAGCTCATTTTATATATGAGGAAACTGAGGCAAATAGGGTTAAATGACTTTCCTGGAGTCACACAGTCAGTAAGTGTCTGAAGCCAAAGCCAGATTTGAACTCAGGAAAAGGAGTCTTCCTGACTCCAGGCCCAGCCCTCTGTCCACTGCACCATCTAGCTGCTCCTTTTTAGGAGGATATTTCATCATCTTCACCCCCACACACACATGAGTGTATCTATAATCTTCTCTGGCTTCTCTTTCTTCTTCTCCTAACCACATTCTCCCAAACCCCAAAACAACAGTGCTGAAATAGATGGAAAAGGATGGGAGACATCATCAGAGCTAAAGATAACTGAGTAAGAATTCTGTTTTATTTTCTCTCCCCCACCTCAAATCTTACCCAAGTAATACATTGGGGATTGATTAGCACACTAATGGGAAATGTTTTGTTCTAAAGAAATAACACAAGATAAAATTAAATAACAAGAAAGTGCTATTAGAGACCAGAAGTTACATCTATGTAAGGAAGTTCATAAGAGGAGCTAGTTCAATATAATGATATTCCTCTTCCCACCAATTAACTTGACTAGTATTACAGGGCATGTGACTTTGAAAAACACTTCCCATGAGGCAGAAACACTCATTAGTACCTATTAAGTGTCAGAGTTAGGATTTGAATCCAGGTATTCCTGACTCAATTTCCAAAACTCTATCCTCTATACCCACATTCTATGCACACAGCAAGCCTGAAAGAATAGTTGTTGGATCTCCAGCTCTTGGCTTCTTTCTTCCACCTTTCTGTTTCCTGTTCCACCTTTGTTGCCACCTTTTTCCAAGCTCCCCTACTTTGAGTGTTAGCTTATAGCTAATCCTGAGTTAGAAAACTCCCACCTTCAAGAGTTTCTTGATTTGAATATTCAAATAGACTTCCTAGACAAAAGATTTGGTCTAAAGCAAGTTTCTTGGAGAAAGAAGAATATCGTTGTGGTCTTTGCCAATGGGTGACTCTAGACACATCCTAGGAAGCCAGGCTATCGAATCTTGCCTTTCCCTGCCAAGAGTTGCTTAAATGGCACAGATCTGAGAAGAATGACAAATGCTTGTTCATAGCCCCTGAAAATCTTCCTGGAAGAGAGAGGAAATCTCATGGGCTACTTGAGTGCTTTGTCTTCTATATTTGTTCTTGGATCCTTGAAAGTCCTCTATATCTTATGAATTTTCTGTACGGAGTGAAACAAAGGCTATCCCACACAACACTCATATTATACTTTGAGTGCCTGGGCCTGGCCCACTTTGGAGGAAATCTAGACCTGAATCTTTCCTAAGTTTTCTTTTGGAATTTCCCCAAAGTAAAACTCTGTTGGTAAGGACGCAAGCCAGGGAGAGAAAAGGATCCTTTGGGGTAAGACTCTTAGGATCAGATGCAGTCTATGTGAGTCCTGATTCTTTGGGGGAACTAGGCCATAAATGATATACAGTCAAGACAATAAAAATAAAGTAACAGATTTTCTTAAGTCAGCAGTGAAACCCAGAGTAAAACCAAAAATTATGTGTGCAGAGAAGTAGCATTCTGTAGCAGATGGTGAAGTCAGGCAGACCCATATTCAAGTTCTGCTCCCAGTATATACTGGTTGTGGGACACTGGCTAAGTCATTTAACCTATCAGTGCTCCAGGTGACCCTCTAAAACTAAGTTGAAGAGGAGATACCATCTTCAATGAAGAGCGAGTTTCTCACCTAGGATTCATCTATATCAAGGAAATCATTGGTCCATTCCCTATTCCTAGCTATGTAAAGCCAATGGCTGACTCATTTTAATTGAACATGCCCTTCTCCATTTACATGTCATCCACGGCTACCAACTTGCTACAAATGAAATGCTTCTCACTCTTAAAGAACCACTATTTGCTCACTTCAGACCTAACAGAAAATGAAAAGCAAATCTTTTCATGGTACACACCACCAGCTCCCCCCATTTTTTAATTCACCATTTTGTGTTGGAAATTTTCTTTTTAGGGTCTTGTCTTTCAGTATAAAACAAATTCAGGCTGGATATGTGCATCTCTTTTATTTTTCTTTTAGAAGTTACTCAATGATGAACTTCCATGTTGAAAGGGGAATTCAGAATTGCTTGTGTCCAGGAACAAATGTGCAATCATGCCTAAGGAAAAAGAACAAATTATTTCATAAAAATGAGAGGTTTGGAAATCTGGATGTGGCTCTCTTCAAGTTTTGGAAGGATGGTCTATAGGAAAGAAGGATTGGACTTGTTTTTCTTGGTCATGGAAGGAAGAATTGGGGAGCAATAGACAGAAATTGTAATAAGGTGAATTTAGGCTCAATTTAAGGAAAACCTTCCTCAGTTAGCTATCCAAAAGTGTAATGTGCTGCCTCAGCAAATAAAGGATACCCAACTCAGTAAAGGTCTTCAAGCAAAAACTGGATGACTACTTGCTAGGGATATTATAGTGGGGTATTCTTGTTCAGCCATGGCATGGGCTACATGGCTTCTGACATCCATTCCAACTCCGAGATTCTTTGTTTCTCTGAGTTTGTGTACAGAGAAATCACTAGTCATTCTCAGTTTTTGCCCAAGAGGGTTATGGGGAAGACTGTAGTAATGTAATAAATCTTAAGTAAAACAAATATGAATTCTCTTCAAGTACTTTCATGAGATACACATTTTCATGAATTTCTCTCTAGGGGAATAGGATAATATTTTCCAAGGGCCAAAGCCTAGTGAACTATAGCAATTACCTGAAGACTTAATGGTAAAAGAGACCATCCAAGATAGAGGGATAGGAAGAACCAATACAGCCCAGCTGTCCCCAAGAACCAGTCCAAAAAGATCTAGAAAACACACCCGAAATGAGTCTTGATTGGGAAATCTAAGATTAAAATCACAGTGAGTCATTTTTCCAGGCCAGGTTGGCATAGGGAGGCAAACAGAGAGGTCTGTGGACACAGAACAATTTCTAGGCAAGATCACACTTCATGGAGACTTCTAGTGAGGGACCTGTGCACTAAGGCAACAAGAGACACCAGATTCAGCAAAGAGGGCCTGATTCTACAAGGGGCAGGAACAGGTATCAATTGGAAGCCCTTTTCCCACACCCCAGAGCTGGTTATAGATCCAATGTGGACTGGGAAAGGGATCTGTGCTTAGGAGAGATAGTCCAAGGCATAGAGAGGTCATGGGCCAAAATGCTGGGCATGGACCAAGGAGCAGGTACAGAAGTAAGCAGCAGCTGCGTGGCTATGACACATGGAGCTGAGCAGGGTCTCACATCCATTCTCCAGCTCAATCAGAAGCCTGCAGCAGAATAACAGGCAGAGAGCTCAATCCAAAGGGGAGTTTATAGTTTTGTCATTCAGAACCTATAGAGCTTTTTAGTCAGCTGACTCTGGCAGAGTTCCGTAACAATTTGCTGGAGCTCCAACCAGGAGCAAGCTTGGTTTTGTTGTTGTTGTTGTTGTTGTTCAGTCTTTTCAGTCATGTCCCACTCTTTGTGACCCCATTTGGGGTTTTTTTTAGTAAAGATACTGGAGTGATTTGCCATTTCCTTCTCCACCTTATTTTACAGATAAGTAAACTGAGGCAAACAGGATTAAGTAACTTGCCCAGAATCACATAGGCTAGTAAGTATTTGAGCAAAGTATGTGAGGCCAAATTTGAACTCAACAATATGAGTCTTCCTGACCCCAGGCCCAGCACTCTATGCACTATTACTCAGACCCACACGTAAGTCAAGAACTTTCAGAGCTTTAAAAAGGAAAAAAAAGAACTTTCAGAGATAAGACCAGGAGGGCATCTTTCATACTTTGCTCTGGATCAAGCCCCTTTGGATGCACTGAAAGCTTGCAGGCCCCCCGCCTGAGCTGTCTTTGAGATCCTTGAATAGCACAATAATCAATATCTTGAGGAAAGTAGCAACAGGACCCAAGAGGAAACAAACCAGGTGCAAGCATCATCCATTTTCCCTGAAGTGTGAAGAGCCTGGACCTAATACGAAGCCCAAATTCAGTAAACTGGAAAACTAAACAAACAAACAAACAAAAGATAAGTCCAGTATGAAAGCTCTTATGGAGACAGGGATTCCTAATATGAAAACCCAGATGAAGAGAAAGACTGCAAAACATCTACAAACAAAGCTATTTTTAAGAGTTTAAAATTATTTCATATATGAAATGAGAGGCCTAGAGGAAAAAACTTGAAAAGAAATGGGAGCAATGGAAGAAATAACTGGAAAGAAAATTAATAGCTTGGCACAAGAGTTATAAAACACCCAAGTAACAGAATCCTAGAAAGTTAGACTGGATCAAATAGAAGTTAATGACTCCATGAGATAACAGGAAATGTCAAGACAAAGTCAAAAGTCTGAAAAAAAAATAGAAGAAAATGTAAGGTATTTATATATATATGTATATATATATATATATATATATATATATATATATATATATATAATATTATACACACACACACACACACATATATATTATATATATATATATAAAACAACCAACCAAGAAAGCATAACAAGGAAATCAGAAAGTCATGGCCAAAAAAGAGCTTAGAACTCATGTTTTTAGAAATTATTTGTTTGAACTAGCCATATCTCTCACAGATAGATGGCAAAGTGAAAATAGAAAGAATCCACTGGTTATCTCTTAAAAGAAACCCCAAAATGAAAATTTCCAGGAACATTATAGTCAAAATCTAGAACTTTCAGGTCAAATGTAAATATAGCAAACAGTCAATTTGTTATATAGGTCAGATTCATGGCATCTCTATAAAAATCAAATGGATGTTGGGGCATAAAAACCTCACAAACAAAGGCAGAAAAGCAGGAAATATCATATACATCTTTCATGGACTGCAACGTAATTATATTTAATAAATAGCCATTGAAGAAAATATTAAAAATTAATTGGACACTAACTTAATCTTAAAGAATGGATGGCTCGAAGAACAAATCACATAAACAATAGGTAATTTCATTAAAGATAACAAAAACAATGCGACAATATACCAAAAATTTCAGGATACAGTGAAAATAGCCCTTAAGAAACAGCTTCTAATTCTTGATATGTTCATTGACAAAAGACAGAAAGAACTGATTTTAAAAATAGGTGTGTAACCAAAAACCTCAAAAAAATCAATATTTTTAAACAAATCAAATAACAAAATTGAAATCAAAGAAAAGATTTATAAAATTTAAACAGAAAACACTGAATTAATTAATACAGCAGAGGTTTTTTTAAAAAAATAGAATAAATAAACTATTAGCTGATTTGATTTTTTTCAGAAGAAAGAGAATATCAAATTATCTGGGTCAAAAAATGTATATTCATAACAAATGAAAAAGAAACAAAGGCTATTACTATAAACTATTTTACCCAATTATACACTAATAAAACTATCTAAATGAAATGGATAAATATTTACAAAAAGTGTAGAACTCCCAAGTTGACACAACAGGAAGTGAAGGAGCTAAATAATCCAGTCTCAGGGGAAAAAATATTGAATAAGCTATAAATGACTATCAAAAGGAGGAAAGCCCTGGATTTACAGACATTTAAAGAACAATTAATTCCAATATTACATAATTTAAAATTTTAAATAAACTATTAATAAATCAATTACCAAAAACATAAAACAAAGATAATGCCTTATGGCCTGGTTATCTTTATACCAGCAATGCAGGTTTGATTCAACATTATTAAAATTATCAGTATAATAGACAATATTAATAAATTCAATGTTAGGAAGATCATCAAAATAATAAACTATATTAAAAATAAAAACAACAAAAATCATATTACTATAACAATAGATATAGAAAAAACTTTGGACAAGATGTAACAACCATCCCTGTATAAAAATACTAGAAAACATAAGAATAAATGTTTTGTTCCTTAAAGTGAAAAGTAACACCTATCTGAAACCAAGAATCAGCATTATATACAATGGGAATCAACTAAGGGCCTTTCTAATAAGCTCAGGGATAAAGCAACGATGTCCACTATCATCATTACCATCTGATATAGTGCCAGAAATGCTAGCTATATGACAAGAAAAAAAAGAAATTGAGGTACCGAGCATAGGCAAAGAGGAAATTATATTATTGTTTTTTGCAGCTGATATGATTAGAGAATTCTAGATAATTAACTTAAAACACAATTTAAACAACTTCAGCAAAGTGGTAGAATATAAAATAAATCCATATACTTCATCAAATATTCATCTATATTACCAACAAAACCCAGCAGGGAGAGATAGAAAAAGAAATTTCATTTAAAATAAGTACAAATGTATAAAATATTTCAGAGTTTCCCTGAGAAGATATACACAGGAAATGTGTTAATACAGCTACAAAATACTCTTTATACAAATAAAGCCAGATCTAAGCAATTGGAGAAATGTTTATTGCTTACAAGAAGGTCAAACCAATATACTAACCAATATACTAAAAATGGCAACATTGCCTCAATTAATTTACATGTGTATTGCCATATCAATCAAACTACCAAGAAATTATTTTATAGAGTGCGGGGCAGGGGACAGAGAATGAAATTCATCTGGAGGAATAAACAGTCAAGAATCTCAAGAAAAATTTTTTTAAAATGGAAAGGAAATAAGTAAAGAAAGTAAAGAAAAAAGTACCAGATCTTAAGCAGTGATCAGCCAAGCAAGCTGATATTGGTTAAAAAATAGAGAGGTCAGTCAATTAAACAAATAAGTTACACAACATACAGAAATAAATGAGGACAGTAGCCTAGAGTTTGATAAACCAAAAGATTCTAGATATTGGGTCTAAGAACTCAATCTTAGAAAATATTTGATGGGAAAATTAGAAAGCAATCTGGCAGTTACTAGATAAAGACACACATCTCAATCAATCAGTATTGATTAAGCCCCTAGTATATATCAGGCACTGTGCTAGGGGCTGAAGTTAAAAAAATAAAGTAGAGGCAAAAGATAGTCCTTGTCCTCAAAGCTCACAGTCTAATGGGGAATACAACATGCAGACAAATACATACAAACAAACTATATAATGGGAAATAACAGAAGGAAGACACTAGAATTAAGATGGGTTGAGATAGGCTCCCTGTAAAACATGGGACGAGATGAAATCAGGGAAATCAATGGACAGGGTTGAGAAAGGAGAGAATTCCAAATATGGAAAACAGTCAATGAAAATGCAGGAAGCAGAAAGATAGAGTATCTTTCCCATGGAGCAGTCAGGAGACCACTGTCACTGGATCAAAGAGTATGTGTGAGGAAGTAAAGTTTAATAAGACTGGATAGGTAGGAGGGAGGTGAGGTTGTGAGGTCTTTGAATGCCAAACAGAGCATTTTGTATCTGATCCTGGAGGCAATACAGAGCCATTAGAGTTTATTGAGTAGAGGGGTGGCAAGATCAGATCTGCACTTCAGGGAAATCACTTTGGTGGCTGGATGGAGGATGGATTGCAGTGGGAGAGAGACTTGGGCCAGGCAGACCCAACAACAGGCTGTCGCAAGTCCAAATGTGAGTAGATGATGACCTGCACTGGAGTGATGGCAGTGAAAAGAGAGAATGAGGCATATTGGAGAAATATTGCAAAGATGAAATCAACAGGCCTTGGCAACAGATTGGTAATGGGGAGGGCAGAGGTCAGAGACAGTGAGGAATCAAGGATGACTCCTAGATTGCCAGCCTGAGGGATTGGGAGGATAGCATTGCCTTCTACAGTTGTAAAAAGGGTAGGAGGTGGGGAGCTTTGGGGGCCAAGGAGGGGGGAACAGAATAACAAATTCTGTTTTGGCTATGTTAAATTTAAAATGCTTACCAGACATCCAGTTTGAGCTGTCTGAAAGGCAGTTAGAGATGCAAATTGGAGATCAGCAGAGAGATCAGGGCAGGATAGGTAGATCCGAGAATTGGTAGCATAAAGATAGTAATTAAATCTATGTTGTTGTTTGTCTTTCATTCTTGAAGAGGACCATAATATCAGGAAAGCAATGGCATGACTTGTGAATTGGATTTAAGTTAGGGAAGGCTATGCAAAGGCACCAGCCTCACTTTCTCCTTCAGAGCCATCTGGGCCCAGTGGCAAGATATAGATCAGGATGACTGGAGATGGCCTCAGATGCAGTGGGAGACCTTGGCCTTTTTCATCAAGTGAAATAGCACCAAAGGAGAAGAAAAGAGGCCCCAGAACAGAACCATAAAGAACTTCTCCTATTAGAGAATGAGGCTCCCACAAAGGAAACTAAGAAGAAGCAGTCAGATAGGCAGAAGGAGAACCAAGTGGTATTCCAAAAACCTAGAAAGGAAAAGAGTACAAAAAAGGAGAGGATGATCAAGAATGTCAAACAATTCAGAGAGGTGAAGGAGAATGAGGATTGACAAAAGGCCATTGGATATGACAACTAATGAATCATTAGTAACTTTGGAGAGAACAGCTTTGATGGAATGAAAAAGTCAGAAGCCAGATTGTCAAGGGTTAAGAATAGAGTGAGAGGAGAGAAAGTGGAGGGATCTATTATAGGTGGCCTTTTCAGGAGTTTAGCTATTGTAAAGAGCAAAAAAGATACAGGTTGATAGCTATTGGGGGCAGAAAGATCAAGCAAGAGTTTTTTTTCAGGATAGTGGAGACATGGACGTGTTTGTAGGCAGTAGAGAATGAGCCAGACTGAAAATAAGTGATAGAGGGGGGATCAATGGAGAGAGCAAACTTCTAGAGGAGACAGAATGGAATTGGGATTGAGAAGGCAGAGGGGTTAGCCGAGGTACGAAGTAAGGCTACCGCATCTTGTGAGATAGGGGTGAAGAAGGAAAGAATGGCAGAAAGCATCTGAGTGATAGGGGGTTAGTAAGAGGGGAGAAGTTCATGACTTAGGCTTAAAGGATAACATAAACAAATTAGAGGATCAAGGAAGAAATTACCTTTCAGATCTATGGAAAAGGGAAGAGTTCTTGCTCAAAGAAGGATAAGTAGTGTGCTCAATGATAGTGCATTTGGAGAAATTTACACCAAGTTGAAAATAACATACTCAGAGTAAAGAATTATTTCCATCTGGAGGCATCTCCCAGGTTCATGTCCTAGGGCTTTGTCCTAGGTACCCTTACCCTCTTCAACATTTGAATGAGACACTTGGATAAAGACAAAAAAGGCACACTTATCAAATGTCTATCAGTGCTTCTTAAACTGTGGGTCATGACCCCATCTGGGGTCATGAAAAATTTGGCAACAGTAAAAGGTTTCTGAACATTCAATGACCAAAAATTAATAAAAAATCAAAGCGCAATGAATCCAAGATGTTTCTGGCAACACTTGCCCATGTTGCATCACTTCACTTCAACTTCACTGCAGAGCTTGGTTCTGAACACAAAGCATGCACACTTTACACAGCATGTGCCCTCAGTCCATGAAATGCCAACCAACACTTCCAAAAACATGAAAAGGGGGCATGACTGGAAAAAGTTTAAGAAGTTCCAGTCTAAATGATACAAAGCTAAAAGAGAAATACATGCTAGATGACAAAATCATCAGTCAAAAAGATCTCAACAATTCAGTATGAGGACCCATAAACATAGGTCATCATTGGAACTATGTTGTGGCTTATTTGCATCTTGCGTGTGGTCTTTATGGCCCCCTGAGACATCCACAATGTTGATTCCTCAGAGATTATGGTGGTCCAAGATTTGCCACCACACGGCATCACTGGGAGAACATTTATGTTAAAAATGGGTGTCCTTGCACAGGGGTAGGTTGGAATCATTAAAAACACCATGCAATTTTACAAAAACATTCTAACCCACTCTTTTCTTCCTATTCATTCTGGGCATAACTCATCATTCATTTTCAATGCCTGTCCTAAATATACATACTGATTTACTAGTATATATAGGCCACCTAAATACAGTATCATAGTTTGAATAACATGTATTTTTCATCCATTTAGTTTTTCCTACATGAATTATTAGGAATCTCTTTTGAGTAAGCTAGGCTTTCACTGTGGAAACCCTGGAATATCCTGAAACTTGATTCAATTAGCAAAATTTCTTCTGAAAACTGGAACATGTGAAAGACATAATCATCTATAGGGCTTCTCTCTTCTATTTGGATCTTGTGGGAAACAGCCTCCATGACAGTAGGGAGCATTTATCTCCCTGTTTTATGCCTCATTTAGTGTTAATAATCAGAGGGTTGTTGAACAGAGTTATCTCTGTGGTTGCATTTATCAAGGAATCTTTTATAATCTTAACATGTGTATGAGAGACTCTTTGTTGGAAAAGTTTTCAGACAATGTTTCACTCTACCAAATGAAATGCTTTTTTTTCCATAATCAACTAACAATAAACACTGCAGTATCTCGTGTTTACTTTTTGATCAATTGTGTCACTATAAAAATGTGGTCAATTCTAGAGGACAATTTGAAAATGCCCTCTGTTCCCTTCTCTATTTTCTTGAAGGTTTCTTTCCATATCTTCCACAAAGTCTCACTCTGATGCCTGATTGTACTGTGGTGGTGATCCAAGGTTCATCAGGATATAAGCTCTGGCAGGTCCTACTAGGGTGGGGTATTGTCCAAAGAGCAAGTGAGTTTAGATCAAAGATGTTTGTCCCCTGTAGGTTGGCCTCTGGGCACTAGATGGTGAATTATCTGGCCATGACAATCCCTGAAACAAAGAAAAATACAAAATGACCTTCAGTTTCTTGTGACCTACTTCTGTTTCTACAGTGAGAGTGGTTGAGTAGCAGAACAAAAAGCCAGAAATGGTTTGGAATCACACTGTTCTTAGACTGTCTCTAAACATTAAATTTACTCCAGGTATGGGAATTGTAAGATTTTGTCTAATGATTAACAAATTGACACTCTACAAGAACTGAATCATAACAATATTGATATTCTTCTGATAAATAAAGAGAGACCAGAAAATAAAAAAAAAGGTCAAGCTAAGTTAAAGGATGACTCACAAAGTGTTTGGAGAGGCAAACAAAAGAGTTGGCGGATTTGGTTTCATTGTATGCCCAAAGGCAAGGAGAAACAAAGTTTAATGGGACACTTGATCATCTTGTCTTGCTGTGCTCATGATAAGCATAAGCCAAATGACCACCGAGAAGATAATTGCAGCTTATGCACCAGTATCTTTTCATCTAGATCTTCTAGAAACTATCACAGTTGGAGCATCTTGGCTTTAAAAAAAAATGAGCTCCATAAATCATAGCAGAAAAGGGATCTTAGAACAAGCTAATATGCATGTGAAATAAAAAGAATCATTATCAAATTTACTTGAGCTTTATTGTCAGTTTCAGGTGGCTTTCTGATTCCTTGGTGATCAGTAGTCAATCATTCAGTCAACAAGCATTTACTAAGCAATCACCATGTGCCAGGCACTGTAGTAAGCACTGGGAATACAAATACAAGCAAAAAGAAAGGCAGTCTCTATTCTCAAGAACCTTACATGCTAGTGGGAGAAGACAACAACACATACAAAGAAGCTAAAGGAGGTGGTAGGTACCCAAAGTAGGGAAATGATGGAGAAGCCCAGAGAACAGCCTGAAGAAAAATGGAGAAGTGGTTGGCCTGGATGCCTTCCTTAAATGGAAGTTACAGGAGGAATCATCCAATCTGAGGGTGGGACTCAAGAGGCAGAAGGTTGTGATCTTCCAGGATGAATATGTTTCTAGAACATGGTCAGGAAGATTGGAGTGAAGACTGGTGAGAAAAAAAAATGATGATGACCAATAGAAATATCTGCACCTTTAAATGACGTTCCTCTACAGAGGGAAGAATATGATGAGAATCAGGCTTCTGAATGATTTAAATACAAATTATATAACTGGCTTATGCTATTTAAGATTTCCACTCAATATTTCAGAGCACATGCTAATAGGCTATATATGGAGAGAGTGCTGCATTTGGAGACCTTGTCTGAACTAGTCATTTAGTGGTTTCCCTAAACATCAAAAGTTGTTCTGAAGGCATCCCTTGAAAAACATAATTTTCAACTGAAGCTGGTTTCCCTTCCACAGAACATCGAGGATAGAGAGAGAGAGAGGAGAGAGAGAGAGGAGAGAGAGAGAGAGAGGGAGAGAGGAGAGAGAGAGAGAGAGAGAGAGGAGAGGGAGAGGGAGAGGGAGAGGGAGAGGGAGAGGGAGAGAGAGAGAGAGAGAGAGAGAGAGAGAGAGAGAGAGAGAGAGAGAGAGATCTAAAGATTATTTTGGAAGCTTCTGGTACAGTAGTTTCCAATTTTTTTCAAGTAGGAGACCATCATCAAAAAGGTCCACGTTACTTGCTTGTAAAAGTGCATTACAGTCCATGGAAAAAAAATACATGACAAAAAACTACTGTGAATTCACTTACATTTGTATATTATTGGTTATGACAATATCTACATAGTTCTTAAAAATACTTATATGCATGTATTTGTTCAGTCTACACAACTTAAATTTGTTAAATAGAAATAAAAAACTATCAAAATCCTTTCCCTACTCTCCCTTTCCACTTCTTTCTCTGGGAATGTAATGAAATCACCACCACTATTACTTTTGGAAAGAATATATTCAAAGATGGTTTTATTATTCCATTCACCTTCTTTTGACTTCCTAAGTCACCACAATTCCTTTCCCTGACCATGATTCCCCAATATGGGTTATCTCCCCTGTTAGAGTGGAAGATTCTTGAGGGGAAAGATGATTTTGGTTTTTCATTTGTATCCCCTGCACATAGTACAGTGCTTGGCACAGAGTAAACGTTTATAAATGCTTTTCATTTGTTCAAAAAGACAATACTTGAAATACCACAGATTTAGAGGCTCTTGTTCAGCCTACATACATACCCCTGAAGGGTCCAGGGACTACGGATTAGGAACCACTGTCTTAAGTCAGGGGAATAAGAGTTTTTAATCGTGCAGTTAGCATTTATTAAGCACCTACTATGTGCCACCTACTATGTTAATAAGTGGGGATATAAAGAACTCAAACCAGGGGATAAATTGTAGATAGTCAACAGAGGGGAAGGCATTAGAATTAAAGGGAATCAGGAAAATCTTACAGAAGGTGGAACTTTAACCCAGACTTGAATCCAGAGAAGCTAGCAGGTAGATGAAAAGAATTCCAACCTTGGAGCATAGCTAGTGAAAACGCCTGAGGTAGAGAAGTGGAATATCCCATTGGAGCACGAGCAAGGTGGTTTGTGTCATTGGATCTCAGAGTACATGGAGTGGGATTGGGATAAGGAGTGGTATAAAGTGTAAGAAGCCTGGAAAAGTAAGAAGGAGATGGGTAAGGGCTTTAAAAGCAAAATAGATAATTTTATATTTGATCCTGGAGGCAATAGTGAACCATTGGAGTTGATTGAATAGGAACATGACATAGTCAGCTTCAGGTAGATCAGCTTTAGGTAGATCGGTATGACAGCTGAGAGGAGAATAGAGTGAAGGTCATTAAATATCATTTACTTTAAGATTATAACCTCATAGATTTTAGATAAACATTTCAATTCAATCACTAATGTTTTCTGTAGCTTATGTCACAAGTCTTACCATCCATTAATAGTATCAAATAAGTTATTCTGACAAAACAAGTTGGAATCACAATCCCGTGTCCCATAACACTAAAAACATCTCTGAGCTCTCAAATACTGTACTCCATCAAGTGTAAAGCGACAACACTGGTAGGACTGTTTTAGATAGTAGGAGTAGTTCTTTCATGAGTTCTGTACAGAGTGTACTCAAAAGGACTAAGAGAATCATCTATTTTTTAATGCACTGTTGGGACTGAGTCCAGATGTGGAAAATGGTGCTATCATTCCCTCGGCATAACTAAGCAAAATATTAAGATTGCACTCTTCTAGGTGAGAATTCTAATCTTGTTCCCTTTGGTTTTGTGTCCCATTGATCTATTCTTTGAATAGAAGTGTCAGGTTTCTTGATAAAAAAAATGGGTATTAGATCTAGAGAAGGTCAGGTTTTGAAAGCAGCAATGTGGACTTGGATTACATCTCAGTCATTAAAAATGGTCTGTTTGGGGTTTAAAAAAAACCCAGCAGAAATAAGAGCCAAAACAAAGTTTTAAATATGGTCTGAAGGATAATACTAGCTGTTCTTAGAGATGTAAAGGGTTGCTATTAGGAGAGTACAACCGTCAAGCTTCCATCTATACTAAAAAGAGATTCAGAGAAAAATGAATTGTAATTACACCTGTTTTTTAGAGAAGGTATCAATAAAGAAGGATTCACTTGCTAAAAAAACTGTTAGATATGGCTGGCTATGAAGAGTTATGAAACTGGCTTCCCTGGAAATATAGTTACTGAGAATCTCAGAGATAAAAGGTAATTGGAGGTCATCTGGTGTAATCTCATGATTTACAAATGAATTTTTAAGGAGAGGTCACATTAAAAAACTGCTATTTTGTTCATGATGGGATTTTGTTGCCCTACAGGTAATCTCATAACAGAATCATAAAATCTTAGAGCTAGAAGAGACACCTAGTTCCAAAATGTTTATCTTACAAATGAGAAAAGGGAGGCTCAGAGAGGTTAGTGTCTTGTTCAGGTCATGCCCCTGGTTGAGGACTAAAACTCCATTATTCTATGTAGATACTTCAATACTTTAATCATTCTGTGACCTTATCAATGCAGTTACCCACCCTCCCAAACCCTACCCCTTGTGATGTTGATTACAACTGATCCAGGCTCTTTCATCTTATGGGATTCATTTATATCCTTCCAAAAATGCTTCCCAGCAGACTCACCCAATGTGCTGGGAACTTTGTGCTTGATCTCTGGACGTTTTATGGATACCAGTGAAGTATGCGGGTACTCATTGCTAGATTGGTTCAAACTTTCCACCTTTTACTTATTTGTTTGTTTTTTAAAAAATTTAGCATTGCTAAGTTTGGTTAAAGTAAAGGGAAATGACATTGAATTTTAAAAATCGATAAATATTCATCCAATTGCTGACTTCAGCAGAATTTTAGGATGAACACCAGGAGGATGCTGTAAAAATCTAACCAGGCAATATTAAAACTGCTCAGCAATCCCAGGTACTTAAGAGATACAACTGATGAATAATTTTTGTAAACTAATGTTCACGACCTGTGATGAAATCAAACCACAAGCCTCAAGTCCTCAAAGAACACAAGTCGACTCTATGTTAAGGTTACAGGACAATGAACAGGGACATGAGCTTTAAATGTGGCCAAGGGAGTGAGTGAAGACAGACTATTATCATCCTTTGGAGATTGTTTTCTTAGCACACAGAGATGTGAGTGAACTCTGCTTAGGAAACTGAAAGATTAGATTAGAAAATACTGGTATTAATAAAAAAAAGGATTTTGAAATGGCTCATTTGGGAAGAATGCGAAGAGTTTTATGAACAGCGATTAAGTCCAAAAGTCAACAATTACTGTACATTAGGCAAACATTAGAAATACTCTTGCAGTTTGGTGATGAGGTCTGTGGTAACTAATAATTTATTTGCAAACTTTTCTGAGTTCACAGTAAATCTTCTGAACCGTGTGCACCAAACCAGGAGTAGGAAGACCAATATTCCAGTCAGTGATGCCACTTACTTGATGTAATAACTTCAAATGTCGTTTAAGAAGTTTCCTCAGTTTTCTCATCTGTAAGATAAAATTATAATAACTGTACTAATTTAACTTATAAGGCCACTAGGATGATAAAATGAAATAATGGTTAGGAAAATTGTCGATTAATATACAAATGCAAAGTATTATTTTTAAGATTTAATTCTGCCGGTTTAACTCTACCAACATTTATTAAGTACCTACTATATATAAGAAAGTTCTTAAACTTTTTAATGTCATGGATCCCTTTGGTAATCTGGTAAAGCATGTGGACCTCTTTTTCCTTAGAATAATGGTTTTAAATTCATGAAATAAAATATATAGATTACAAAGGAAACCAATTATATGGAAATGTTGACATAAAAATATGAAAATATTGAAAATTATCAAGATACTTCTTAAAAAAACCAAATTCATACTCAAATTTTTCTTGGTCGCACCTTGTTAACCATAGGTGTCTTCCGAGGTTCTGTCCTGGGCCTTCTTCTTTTCTCCTTCTATATTATTTCAATTGGTATTCTTATCAGTTCTCATAGATGCAATTATCATTATTCAAATAATTCTTAGATTTACTTATCCAGCCCTAACACTTCCTTCAATTTCTAATCTTGCATTTCCAACTGCCTTTTGGACATCTCAGACTAGATGTCTTGTAATGCCTTAAACTCAGGATGTTCAAAATTGAATTCATTATCTTTTCTTCCAAACCCTCCTGTCTTCCTAACTTCCTTAATCACTGTTCAAGGTACCATCATCCTCCCAGTTACCTAGGCTTGAAATCTAGGTGTCATCTTTGATTCTCTCTCTTTCTTATCCCCCATATCCAATCTCTTATCAATTCCTGTCAATTTTACTTTCTCAATATCTCTGATATATGCCTCCTTCTCTACTCTGACAGTGCCATCACCCTGGTACAGTCCCTCCTTACCTCACAGATGACCCCTGAAATAGCCTTCACTTGGTCTCCCTGCATCCAGTCTCTCCTCATTCCAGTCCATCCTCCAGTCAGGTGTCAAACTGATCATCCTAAAACACCAGTCTGACCGTGTCAGACCCTCTTATTCGATCAACTCCAATGGCTGTCTATTGCCTAGAGGATCAAATATCAGAGCCCTCCACAACCTGGCTCCTTCCTTCCTTTCCAGCCTTCTTATACCTTACAACCCTCCCAACCATTTACTTTGCTGTCCAGAGACACGCTAGGCTCCTTCCTGTTCCTCACTTGTATAAAAGACTCCCTCATGCCTGGAACTCTCTCCCTCCTTCCTCTTCTCCCTACTTCCTAGCTTTCCTGATTGCCCTCAATGGCAAGAAGCCATTCCTGATCTCCCTCAGTCCTACTGTCTTCTCTCTGTTGTTTACCTACAATGTATTCTGCATATATCTTGTCTGTTTGCACATAATCCTTTGAGTGTCATTTCCCTACTTGACTATAGTCTTCTTGTCTTTTGCCTGTCTTTGGATCTCTAGCACCGAATTTAATGAAGGCTAGTTGACTGACAACTGACCCTAAGTTAAGAGCCCTTATTAAAAGCACTGTAGTAGGCACTGGAGAGGATGTCCAGATTAACTGATATATAGCTTCTGCCCTAATGGAGCTTATAGTAAGGTGATATTACATATAAATGGGATGTGTTGCAACCAGACCTCTGATTCCATTGGTACAAGAATCTCCCAATAAAGAAACTCTTTCCACCCATGCAGATCAACAAATTCTCTGCAAGTTACAGTCGTGGATATTTGCCTGTGGGGCAGGTAGGTGGCACGTGGTGGATAGAGCACTGGTCCTGGAGTCAAGAAGAGATAAGTTCAAATCCAGTCTCAGACACTAGCTGTGTGACTTTGCGCAAGTCACTTAACCCTATTAGACTCAGTTTCCTCATTTGTAAAATGAGTTACAGTGGGAAATGGCAAGCCACTTCAATATCTTTACCAAGAAAACCCCAAATGGAGTCACAAAGAATCAGACATGACTGGAAAACCACTCGAACAGCAACAACAATAATTTGCCTGAGACACTGAGAAGTTAAGTGACTTACCCAGGGTCACATACACCAAAAGGACAGCCTGAACATAGGTCTTTATAATGCTGAGGCGAGCTCGGTCCACTTGGCCAAGGATTTCCAACCTGGGGTATCCATTCTTCAAGGGGAGTTAAGAGCTTGTCAAGGAGTCATGAGAAATATTTGGTAAATACTTATATTATCCTATTGAAATAGTTCTAAATTAGTAGTGTTAGTGGAGGGAGGGAAAGAATGTTATATACTCAAAAGTTTTCTTTATAAAAAATGAATTAATCTCTTTTATTATTTTAATGTGCATACGCATGGTAAAGCTACACCTGGAGTCAAAAGACCTGAATTCGAATCTAGTGTCAGGTACTTACCAGCTCTGTGACCCTGGAAAAATCATTTATTCACTACCTGCCTCAGTTTCCTCACCTGTAAAATGGGAATGATAATATTCCCTATGTCTCACAGTTTTTGTGAAAATAAAATAACATTTGTGAAGCTCTTTGCAAACCTCAAGGAGCTGCTTTTGGGGGTAGAGCCAAGATGGCAGCTGGAAAGCAGGGACTTGCATGAGCTCCCACCCAGGTCCCTGCAAACACTCGTAAAAAATGACTCTGAACAAATTCTACAACTGCAGAACCCATGAAATAGCAGAGGGAAGCAGGGCTCCAGCCCAGGACAGCCTGGATGGTCGTGGGGTAAGGTCTATTGCACCGACCTGAGAGCAGAACAGAGCAGAGCCCAGTGTGGGCTGCATCCAGACCAACCAGACTGGGAGCCAGGCAGAACAGGCCCTAGTGCCCCGAATCAGTGAGCTGTGGCAGTTACCAGACTTCTCAACCCACAAACACCAAAGATAACAGAGAAGGTTAGTGGGAAAAGCTGCTGGGACAGAGTGAAAGAAGTTCTCAGTTCAGCCAGCACCCCAAGGGCAGCGGGGGTGGTGCAGCTACAGAACTATAGCTGCAGTTGCTTCCAACCCCAGGCCCACCTGGTGGGAGGAATTAAGTAGTGGATCAGAGCTGGAGTGCAGAGCCTGCTTAAGATCTGAGTCACAATCCGGGTTGGGGGTTCTTGGGGGAGGTGCTGGTGTGGCAGACCTTGCTGTATAGAAACAGCTCTGAAAACAACAGCACATCCCCTCAAGCTTGGAACAAAGTACTCTCTACTCTACAAGCAGTCATACTCCAATGAAAAACTCAAGGGTCAAGCAAGTTGGCTGGGAACATAGCCAGGCAGCAAAAACAGACTCAGATTCAGACTCAAACTTTGGAATCTTTCTTTGGTGACAAAGAAGACCAAAACATACAGACAGAAGAAGTCAAAAAGACAAAGAGCCTACATCAAAAGACTCCAAGAAGAACATGAACTGGTCTCAGGCCATGGAAGAGCTCAAAAAGAATTTGGAAAAGCAAGTTAGAGAAATAGAGGAAAAATGGGGAAGAGAAATGAGAATGATGTGAGAAAACCATGAAAAACAAGTCAATGACTTGCTAAAGGAGACCCAAAAAAATACTGAAGAAAACAACACCTTAAAAAATAGACTAACTCAAATGGCAAAAGAGCTCCAAAAAGCCACTGAGGAGAAGAATGCCTTGAAAGGCAGAATTAGCCAAATGGAAAAGGAGGTCCAAAAGACCACTGAAGAAAATACTACCTTAAAAATTAGATTGGAGCAAGTGGAAGCTAGTGACTTGATGAGAAATCAAGATATTATAAAACAGAACCAAAGGAATGAAAAAATGGAAGACAATGTGAAATATCTCATTGGAAAAAACACTGACCTGGAAAATAGATCCAGGAGAGATAATTTAAAAATGATTGGACTACCTGAAAGCCATGATCAAAAAAAGAGCCTAGATATCATCTTTCAAGAAATTATTAAGGAGAACTGCCCTGATATTCTAGAGCCACAGGGCAAAATAGAAATTGAATGAATCCACTGATTGCCTCCTGAAAAAGATCCCAAAAAGAAAACTCCTAGGAATATTACCACCAAATTCCAGAGCTCCCAGATCAAGGAGAAAATACTGCAAGCAGCCAGAAAGAAACAATTTGAGTATTGTGGAAACACAATCAGGATAACAGAAGATCTCACAGCTTCTACCTTAAGGGATCGAAGGGCTTGGAATATGATATTCTGGAGGTCAATGGAGCTAGGATTAAAACCAAGATTCACCTACCCAGCAAAATGGGGTATCATGCTCCAAGACAAAATATGGATTTTCAATAAAATAAAGGACTTTCAAGCTTTCTCAGTGAAAAGACCAGAGGTGAATAGAAAATTTGACTTTCAAACACAAGAATCAAGAGAAGCATGAAAAGGTAAACAAGAAAAAGAAATCACAAGGGACTTACTAAAGTTGAACTGTTTTGTTTACATTCCTACATGGAAAGATGATGTGTATAATTCATGAGACCTTAGTATTGGGGTAGCTGAAGGGAATATACATATACATATACATACATATATATATATATATATATATGTATATATGTATGTATATGTATATGTATATATGTATAGATATATAGATATACATATAGACAGAGGGCACAGAATGAGTTGAATATGAAGGGATGATATCTAAAAAAATAAAATCAAGTTAAGGGAGGAAAGAGGAATATATTGAGAGAGGGAGAAAGGGAGAGATAGAATGGGGTAAATTATCTTGCATAAAAGTGGCAAGAAAAATCAGTTCTATTGGGAGGGAAGAGGAGGCAGGTGAGGGGGAATGAGTGAATCTTGCTCTCATCAGATTTGACCTGAGGAGGGAATAACATACACACTCAATTGGGTATCTTACCCCACAGGAAAGAAGGAGGAAGGAGATAAAAAAGGGGGGATGATAGAAGAGAGGTCAGATAGGGCAAGGAGGTAGTCAAAAGCAAACACTTTTGAAAAGGGACAGGGTCAAGGGAGAAAATTGGATAAAGGGGGATAGGATAGGAAGGAGCAAAATATAGTTAGTCTTTCACAACATGAGTATTGTGGAAGGGTTTTGCATAATGATACACATGTGGCCTATGTTGAATGCTTGCCTTCTTAGGGAGGGTGGGTGGGGAGGGAAGAGGGAAGAGAATTTGGAACTCAAAATTCTAAAAGATGTAAAAAAAAAGTTTTTGCATGCAGCTAGGAAATAAGATATATAGGCAATGGGGCATAAAAATCTATTTTGCCCTACAAGAAAGTAAGGGAAAAGGGGATGCGGGGAGTGGGGTGACAGAAGGGAGGGCTGACTGGGGAATGGGGCAATCAGAATATATGCCATCTTGGAGTGGGGGAGGGTAGAAATGGGGAGAAAATTTGTAATTCAAACTCTTGTGAAAATTAATGCTGAAAACTAAAATTATTAAATAAATAAGTAATGATCAAACTTCAAGGAACTATGTAAGTTTTAGTTATTATTACTATTTCTTATTAAATATGGACTACAGGAAGCTTTGCTGAAAACCAAGAAGTACAGAGGCTGAAAAGGGGAAACCCCTGCACTATGCCATGCTGCCTTTCGTGACCTCTATATGTCATATGTTTGTTCATATTAAATATATATAAATAACTAATATTCCAAAACGAATGTAGTGAGTATATAAAAAAGGTGCAAACAAAATCCTATAAAAGGGCCTCTGGAGGAAAATGAATTTCCAAATTATTGTCCTTTGAATTCAAGGGTAAGGAATCACAAGCAAAACAAACTTCGTGATCCTGAAGTGGGCATGAAAAGAAAAAGAAAAGTACTAGAATGTCATAGGATGCCCATCAGTCAGGGAATAGTTAGACAAACTTTAGCTTGAGAATGAAGAGAACATTATTATTGTTGTTGTGGTGGTTCAGTTATTTTTCAGTCATGTCCAACTCTTTGAGACCCCATTTGGGGTTTTCTTGGCAAAAATACCGGAGTGATTTTCCATTTCCTTCACCAGCTGTTTTTACAGATGAGAAACTGAGGCAAGCAGGGTTAAGTGACCTGCCCAAGTCACACAGGTAGTATGTGTCGGAGGCTGGATTGGAAATCAGAGCTTCCTGACTCCAGGACTGACACTTTATCCATTGTACCACAAAGAATACTGGATAGTATACATGAAGCGATGCAGCGTGGAGTGGGCAGAACCAAGAGAGTAATTTAAGCAAGTACAATAGCATGGTAAAGAATACTTAAGAACTGTGATGGTTGTGATGATCAACCATCTCTCCAGAGGACCTATGATGAAGCACACTGCGCACCTCCTAACAGAGAAGTAATAGACTCCAGGTGCAAAAAGACAAAGACATTTTTTGACATGGCCACTATGTGTATCCATTTTGCTTGATTACACTTATTTATTACACGTGATTTTTTTCCTTTTGCTCATTTAATTGATAATCGGTATAAAGAACTCAAGGGAGGGAATAGTGATAATAAAACAAAAGAGGGCCATTGAAATATTTTTTTAGCAGAGAGGAAAATCTAAGAAAGTTCAGAAGGAAACATACAAGCAGGAGAGTTTTGAAAGTAACATATGCAATTTATTAAATACTTAAAAATAAATATCAAATGTAAGTTCATAGTTTCATTTTTAAAAGCCTCTTTTTCTCATATATATATATATATATACACATATATATGTATGTATGTATGTATATATACCCACATATATATGTATGTGTGGTATGCATGCATTCCTTTTGGTATTTAATTGCAGAATTTAAAAAAATAAAATTTAAAAATAAGCTAAAGACTGTAATGTTATATAAAAATCATAAACTCAAAGTATATTAGATCAGGGAGGGAACTCAGAAATCACCTAGTTCCACTCCTTTCTTCACTTCCTTCCACTGTCTTGTTAGGTAAAACTCTTCCTGATATGAAAGTGAAATCTACCTTTTAGAAATTTTTCGCCCTTGCTTGTAGTTTTATACTCAAGGATGAAACAGAATAAATGTAGTTCTCTTCCAGATGACAGCCATTCAAATATTTGAGGAGGAGTCACGTTATTAATCAGCCTTGTCTTCTCTGGGCTACAGAGCCCTAGTTCCCTAATTCTCAGAGGACATGAATTGGTATCCTTTCACTGTCCTGATTGCCCTCCTCTGAACATCAATTTATCAATATCCCTACTAAAATTTGGTGCCAAGAAATGAATGAAATATAATGAATGTGATCTGATCAGGGAAAAATGCGGTGGAACAATTTTCTCCCTCATTCTAGATATTATTCTTCTATAAATTCAGCCAAAGATAGTATTGTTTTCTGGGGGAAGATACCCATTCCACTTGTAGACATATAGACTCTGGAGGTTCTTATCCTCCCCATCCTCCACTCTCACTAGTCAATCAGGTTCTAGAACAAGACTATATTTTCCCCACATCATCCTAAGGGTTCCCCTGAGGGACTACAGACATCTTTTAAATGCTATTGGCTCAAGCCCCCATTCCAGTGTGTTCTTCCCAATATCACTCAGCAGTTATCTTTTTAGTATTATCTTACAAGTGTCCGTTAATATCTATTCAAAATTATCTATGTCTGGGCTGTCTAACCTTAGGTTCCCTTAGAATAGCATTAAAATAAAATAATTATTTGAGGGCCGAATCCAGAACAAAAAATACAGTACACTAATAGAAAGCGGGGAAATGTATGTCATCCATACGACAAGGTGTGAAGCACGAAAGCAGACACAAAACAACAAAGCAACAACACAACAGTATAAAAGTGGGTGCCTACTGACTAGTCTGTATTGTACAGGCAGAACACATCCCACAGATTTATTGAAAATTCCATGAGATATGTTCCATCCATAATACGGCTTAAAAACACCAAAGAAAATAAATATCAATGAGATTATTTATTAGCGATAGAATTAAAAAATCTAATAGGCATTCCATGCAAATCATTATTTTATTTTTTTGCTCGTGAAAATTAAAATCCACAGGCGGGCCGTATAAAATCACACTGTGGGCCGTATGCGGCCGCCAGACATATTTTGGAGAGCCCTGATCTATGTCATCAATTAGTGCCCCAGTATCATTTAACCAATAAACATCAATTAGCTTTTACAAAAGGATATTTACTGAGAAGATATAGCAACAACAGAAGTCCAAAAACATTCTCCCTGAACCAGAACCTTCCTTCTACCACCTTGGTCCCTGAGGAGGGCAAGCTCATACTTCAAGTAGTTGCTACAAAACATGTGCCCTACAAAATTAATTTCCAAATGCAGTATAGCAGTTAGATACAGTCACTCCCTCACTTGTAGAAAATGCATGTGGGTTGCTAGGCTGATTCACTGATGTTCTGGATCAATGTCATTGTCATTGTCATGTCATGTCATGTCACTGATGAGTACCCCAATATCATTTAGCAGGGGTCAAGCAAGGGCTTCTAGGAGCTATACCGGAGCTTCACTAGGTTCCACTGCTTTCAAATTCTACAGTCAGTCTACCTTTTCTAAAGCCTACCTTTTGAGATCTCACAGAATCATTGCTTAGTCTTTCCAGCTCTAATAAACATACATTTAAGAGCAGGAAAGAATCGACCTAAAGATGGAAATACCAGAGACACTATGTTGACAGCCACAAGTCTGGCCAGATGAGGAAATAGGCAGCCACTGAGGTTTGTTTAATCACCACAAAGAAAGAGTGCATTTGAACTGTTGAGGCTCTTTATACGTACATCCAGTTCAATGAACCAAAAAGCCCCTCTTAGAATACCTCGCAGGCTCTACAATCCATATGGTGGCTGCCTCAGGCAAAGCACAGTACACATGCTCATAAGAACTGGGTTCTTATTGGTCAGTTCCCCTGTTAAACACCACTTGTTCATATGGACCTTCCATTCAGTTTCAATTGAAAGTTTTGCGTTGTTTTTGTTTGTTTTGCTTTGTTTTTAAATAGACACTAGCCATATTATCCTCATCAAAACAACTGACTGAAAAGGCTCTTGAAGTCATCAAGAACACATTGGCAAAACTGATATGGAAAGATGGTATGGATTATATTTACATGAAACCAAAACATTTCAGTGAAAAGTTTAGTGTGTTGCATGGTGGCAGGAGAGGGGAGGAGAGGAGTAGTAGTTAGAACTATTTTCTGAGTGTTTAAAGTAAATGATATCATGAATTGGGGCACTAATCAATGGTGTTAATTATATTGAGGACATATTAATTAGCTGAATGTTGCATTTCTACCCAGATGTTTCGATAACATGTAGATAAAACTTATACAAACATGAATCATTACAATGTGCATTATCTATCAATAACTCTAAAGCACTACGTACGATCATCCACCCAAAAACAATTACCTAAATATAATATTGTGGACAAGACCCACTCAGGTGAAATAAACATTCTGCTGTTTCCAATTTTTCAAACATGAACAGGTAAACACTATCAACTTTACTGCCATGAACAAGTAAACCCTGGAAAGCAAAAATCCCTCCCACAATATTGCTCTAAGAAAGTTCACAAAGGAAGAAATCTCTTTAGCCTTTTTACCTCCCAAGGAAAACTTAGAGCCATTTATTGAACTCAAATATCAAAATAATTGAATAGGTTACAAAATTAGCTAACTGAAAACCACGGTAGAGAAATTGATAATTATCTCCCCAAATGGTATTTCTCACATGGACACAGGGGACATGTTTATTTATAAAGGTGTGGTCAAATCAGACCCGAAGGAATGGCTCAGTTCTGATTCACTATGGCAGGAGGGTAAGTGGTGGGAATCTAGAAATACTGGTCTTGCTGCTTGGAATCATTCTCAGCAGAGGGGCAGTCAGTCTTTCAGTTGAGTGAGAGTAGAGACTGCTTTTTCACCTTTCTTTCTATCCTCGAGGATTAGCACAATGCCTGGCTTTCAGAAGGTGCTTAGTAAATGCTTGCTGACTTGATTTTTCATAGTATTATAGCCTACTGGTAGCTATGTAGCTCAGTGGATAGAGGGCTGGGTTTGGAATCAGGAAGAGTCCTCTTTCTGAGTTCAAATCTGGCCTCAGACACTTACTACCTGTGTGACCCTGGGCAAGTCACTCACCCTGTTTGCCTCAGTTCCGCATCTGCTAAATGAGTTGGAGAAGCAAACGGCAAACCATTCCAGTATCTTTGCCAAGAAAACCCTGAATGGGGTCTTGAAGAGTCAGACACGACTGAAAGATCCTATATATAGCCTAATGCACTGATTCATGGATGCCCTTTTCCTTAAAAATCTATGTAGAGAATTGAATACCATGATATGCTTCACACAAAGATATTGACCCCCTCAACTTATCCTCATGCATATCTCCTTTAAGGAAAACATTCCCACATAGCTTGTTATCATTCCATATCATGGACTCAATATTTTCGAAAACAATTGACTGAACATCATTGGTCTTGGAGTCAACTCTATTCTGAAATTCTCTTAGAAGATCCGAATTTTCATAACTAAGGATTGCTTTTTGAAATCTTGGTCCTCTTGAAGATGTTATTTGGCAAGATAAGATTTTGACCTTTACTGGAATTTGGCATCCCAATATAGTATATATCTACTCCTAACAGAAAAGGGAACTTCAGAATTTCATCATGTTTCTATTCAACTACTGTCTCTTTTAACCTTCGCTTTAACTAAGATATAGAGACTGAATAAATTGAATAAGAATTAACACAATTCTTTTTCCTTGAAGATCTAGTCAGAATCATTAATCATCAATCTTTCTTTTTTTGTCATTTTATCCAAGATTTTAGAACTCTGCCCACAAATGTGGCGTAATATGACTGTGTATAAGTTTACAAGAGTGTACTGACACTTCAATCAGAGATAATAAGGAAAACCTGTTAATTCATTCAAGCCATGATATATGAAAAAGGATCCATAATCATCCACTTATTTGATGTCAAATTGTCAGAAAAGGATGTTTAGTATCAAGGAATTTCCAGCAATATTATCAGGGTCTTGAGGAATCCAGTGTAAATTACAGTTGGTAGGAAATGTTAATTTAAACTCACATAGGACAAAGACTGTGATTAACTCAGATGAATAGCGTATGGGCAGAGGTCTTTCAACAAATAATCAAATGACAGTTGCCCAACAATATGGCCAAATGTTTAAGGAAGGAGTAGTTAAAGTTTTTCAGAGACCCATTTACTTTGTCGTGTGTTTTTTCTAAAATAATCAGCCTAAGCAGTTTCCCTCATAAATTTTAGAAAAGGAAGAGCTTACAACTGAAGACTTCATGTGAAAGCTGCAAGATGAAGGGGTCTTTCCCCCTCTGCTGACTGGGCTAATAGAGATTAAGTATAGGGACAAAGAACTTAGAAACGTCACACTCTTGTCTGAATCAAAATTAATTCTCATGGATTTAGATGCGATTGCTGATTTTTTTCACATTTTCTTCTTTCAAGATTTTTGACACAATCTTTCTTCTGACCCATCAGTGCATTTTTCTTTCTTTTTGGCTTTGTGGATCTTATTTTTCCAAGGTTTTAGAAACCTGAAAGATGTATGGAACATCCTAATCTGCTTTATCCTCCTGGGGAATAGCCAAGTAAGTAGATCATATTTGCATGGGGTCATTCTGATTCTAGGGCTTCATTTTTTTCTAGTACAGAAATTGCAAGATTTATTATTCTATTAATGTTCATAAAGTCACCCTTTTGATGAGCCATAATTTCCCTTTATGAGGAGTCTGTATGCCAGTCACCCTCCATAAGGGAAGAAAAAGTCCAGACTTCCAACATATTCATATTCCCTGGGACATTAATAAAATCTTGAAATCCCATATGACTCAGGGGAATAATAAGACTAGGGACAGTAACAATCTGCAAATTTCAAGGAGTTAAGATTTTCCCATGAGACTTC